>NC_090261.1:12769281-12914281 GCF_037325665.1 Littorina saxatilis | reverse complement strand
TAGAAAATCCGCTTAACCGATGCTTCCTGAGCTTAGCTTTCTTGTACAATGTACAAGTTAAAAAGATGTCATCACAAAACTGATTGTTTATCTTGTTCAGAAAAGAATGCTTAGATTTTTAATGAGCAAACTCATTAATTAATTTGTAAGCCTCCAAGCTGAAATGCAATACCAAAGTCCGGGCTTCGTCGAAGATTACTTGACCAAAATTTCAACCAAAACAACGTCCGGGGATATCATTCCCAGGAACTCTCATGTCAAATTTCATAAAGATCGGTCCAGCAGTTTAGTCTGAATCGCTCTACACACACACGCACACACACACACACACGCACAGACAGACACACATACACCACGACCCTCGTTTCGATTCCCCCTCGATGTTAAAATATTTAGTCAAAACTTCACTAAATATAATTAAGGTCTGCGCAACAGTCCAGGTAGCTTGCCAAACCGACACTTGATAACAATTAGCGCGATTGTCCCTGCCGCTCCGGTGAAATATAAACTAGGTCAAGTGCTTTGGTGGCTCTACCGCCTTTTTTTGCGATATTCTTTGCCGCGAAAGAAAAGGTTTGTGGGTGATCGTGTTTTATTTTCCAGCCTTTCAGACTGATGGATGGAAAAGTGCTGTTTCTGATAACTGTTATTAGTGATGATTAAGGGGTCTGGTTTTGGCACTTCGCTGAATACACACTACTGGGCTCGCTCCAAAATGACTGTCTCATTCAACATCTCCAGGGGTAGGACAGACAGTGGTTGCGTTGATTTTTGCTAGAATGGCGATAAATTGCAATACAGTCAAACCTGCCCTGGAGACCACCTGTCCATAAAGACCACCTGCCCATTAAGACCACCCCAAAGGATCCCCGACGGTTTTTACGACTATGTAAATCACCTGTCTAAAGAGGCCACCTGTCTAAAGAGACCATTTTTTGCTCAGTCCCTTGGGTGGTCTCTTTAGACAGGTTCGACTGTGGGTTTTTTCTCTCATCATTTTCATTTGTTGGCCATTCTTGAAAACGGCACAATCAGTGAATGCTATCATACTTATAAAACACAAGAAACGGTTCGTGCAGTGGAGTATTGAAACATACGCCTTAGCCACAGAAAGCGCTTCACTCTCGGGAAAGAAATTGTTTGTATAGTATAAAATATGAATGGAATAATGCCTTTCATGAGACTCGCTGTGTAGTACAAAACGAAAGTCGAATATTGCTGTCAAAGTATCATTCATACTCTGTACATTGAATGGTTACTGGTACAATGCAAGGAATGGCCAAAGAGGTATGTGGGAGGTGTGTTTATAACCTGCCCTGTTATATAGTGCTATATGTCTTATGTAAAAACAATGTCCTGTTTGTATTATTGTTATGTACCACGCCTGAATTTCTCTATGAGATAATAAAGTATTCTTATTCTTATTCTTATTCTTATAGGCAAGTTAAACCGTGCTGTCAAACGACCGTTCTTAGAACAGAAAATGGGAGGGGAATATTGCCAAACAAAAGACCAATGATATATTACAAATCGCAAGCTGAAAATTGTCTGTTGACCCTTTATTTAATTTAGTATAAAAACCGATTTGAAAATTGCCTGTCAAGAAACCGCTGAAATGCTACAAGACACGAGCGAAATATTGACTGTCAAAAGACAAGTCGTATATAAAAAATAAAAATAAAAAAGCTGAAAATGGCCTGCTCGCCCTTTCCTACAGTATAATACGGGATTTGAATATTGCCTGTCAAGAGACCGCTGGAATGCTCCAAGCCGCGCGCTGAGTATTGCCTGACCACAAAAAAAGCAGAAAAAAAGCCAGTCGTATATTGCCAAGAGCAGATGAAAGTTGCCCACCCAGCGACCTTTCGTAGAGAATAAAACGCGAATTGAATATTGCTTGTCACAATACCGTGCTTTTTGTTTCTGTATTTTTTAATCACAAAGCCCTCAAGTATCCCTTTGTTGCAGACAGCAATCGATGTGAAAATATCGTATTGCAAATTATAACAACGCGTCCGTCGGAATAGACGAAATTTAGCTTTTTGGCTGCTCGTGTGCACGTTAAGAGGCACTGTGTGTGTGTGTGTGTGTGTGTGTGTGTGTGTGTGTGTGTTTGTTTGAGTGTGCGTCTGTGTGTGTGTCTGTGCAGTATATGTCTCCGCCTCTGCCGTGTTAGTGTGTGTGTGTTTCTGTGTGTTCAAGCGAATGTCACCACTGAGAGGGAGCAGTGCGAAAGAAGAGTATTTATGTGATGACGACAGGCAATACAGTAGCTTAACGTTGCCTGGGTTCGCTCTGCGATCGACTGCATCGATCTCACCCCCACCCCCAACCACCCCTCCCCACCCCCCACGCCTTAATCCCTCCTGCCCCCCCCCCCCCCCCTCCCCACTGTCTGGCCAGGGCTGAGGGGCGGGATAGGTCGCCTGTGGGTATCGGTTAATGCCCCGCCACTTTCTCACCCCGCTACCCTCCACACTGTCACGCTACCTCGTAGCACGTTCAGCGCGCCTCTATACTTTCCAGCACGTGGAGCCTGTCACACGTCACTATGTAGCGTCTAGCGAAGCGTTTTGGGGAAAATGTAGGTCAGTGCCCTTCCCGTGGCATAGCCCCATCAGCTCTGCTTGAAAAGACTCAGTGAGGGTGTACACACATTGGAAAATGGCTGAGAAAAATAAGCGAATTTAGGAAAGGAACGTGTGTTTGAAGATATTTTAAGTATCTCCCGAAGTAGCTCCGTATTTCGAACGGGCCGAGCCTCGATGTAGTTTCAGACATTCAGTCCGTCTGATGATTCACGCGGACCTTGCAAATATATGACAGGTGTTGTGTTGGAGGGTAAGAGGATGGTTGATCAGGGGAAGGCACTTGTCGCAAATCACAGTGTCGCATTTTGAGACATAGCACAACAATATCACAACAGAAAAGTCAACGATCAGCTCAAAAGCTCTTGTACATATACCTCATTCCGTCACAGCGACATGTTTGCCGCGACAAGAACTCATTTCAGAATGTGCCGGCTCCGAGGTGACTTTTGGTGCAGGTCTACCTACCTGTGATCATACTATGTTTAAAATGCAAGATGCAAGACCAAGTCAAAGAGTCGCTAAGCTTACTTCCAAAGCAGTCACGTTAAAGGGATTATATCTCAAACGGCAGAAATTAATATGTAAGCGCCTAGGGCTATATCTAGATTAGGCGCATAAAAATGATCACAATAATAATAATAATAATAATAATAATAATAATAATAATAATAATAATAATATCTTACAAGAAAACTGTCTCAAATAGCCCCAAGAGCTATACAGTTCAGGTTTGGGGCTGTAATCATGTGACCACACACCAAATACCTTAAAATAAACGTTTGAGCGCCGAGTTACTCAAATTGAAAACGGCTGTGTTTTGAGTGGGTATCCCTGACTGTAATTCTCATTGCGATGTTCTTTGTGCGAGTCATATTTTTCGTCCTACCTTTTGACACTTAAATTGAGCCGAGAGCTAAAGAGTTCGTTTTGGGAGTTGAATAGATGACAACGCACACGAGAAAGGTTTTAGAATCAGTGTTTGAGCGTTCTATTTTTCAAATCGGAATGCTGTGTTTGATACACATTGCAGACCGTTATATTATCCAACGGATATTTTGTTTGTTTGTTGTAATCTGCATGCGTAAGCTAGACCGTATGTTTGACTTCCTCAATCCAACGGCCTTGATCTGCTTTGACGAATGGGTAGCTATGAAAACTAAATAAATAATGACTGATGACGACCAGAAGTTCGGACTCCTGACAGGGGAGCTGGGCGAAGCAAACCGCTCGCTAAATAAAATTCATTTAATTATTTGGTATAGTTTCGGAGCAGTTTTGAGCAAACCATTGCATGTATTTCTACATGACCGTACAACGAATGTCCCTTGAACTTTTTAAGGTCCAAATCGTCAGAAATCTTTCCAAAATGGCGCCTTCGGTATACTATCTTTAACCATTCCATCACGGCAACATTAGCACGTTCACAATGTAGTTACATCCGATTTTTCGTTCCTGCGTGCAGAGCTACATTGTTGCCTATGGACGTTGGAAAGGTCGTAGCACTAACTGGTTGTCGCGTTCCGGTCCCGTTAATTCCATTCTCTATGGCAGGGATTAGTCTGGAGTCAGGAAAACGCACCAAGGTTGATCGATGTTAGTGGTTGGTCCTGTTTGAAATCGATTTGCAAGGTTATACCACTCATCATAGTGACACTGAGTTATGTTAGTAGTTCGGTGGTCACATGACTGACTCTCGGTCTCACTGCGCGCGCACACATGCACGCACGCACGCGCGCACACACAGACACACACATATACATACACATACACAATCAGTCACACACACACACATACAGATACATGCACACACACACACACACACACACCGTCTCTCTCACACACACACACACCGTCTCACACACACACACACACAGATTGGCTAGATCCCCACAGTGAGGTCTTTATTTTCCCTCCTCCCATATCCTACATTCCCTGATCGCCTCTCCAAAACAGTCATACAGACACGCACACCCATACCTGGCCGAATGGTGCACGCAAACGCCATCAACCAATCTGCGCTCTCTCTGTCTGTTAGTCTGTTTGTTTGTCTATCTGTCTATCTCTCTCATACACACACCCCTACACACACACACACAGGCCTACACACACACACACACACACACACACACACACACCACCACCACCACCACCCACCGACCCTATACCCCCCTAAAACAGAAACGCCATGGCTACAATTTGTTAGACAATCTCTTTGTAACTTAGGTTTTAGTCACGTTTGGCATAACCAATCTACATTAAATGTACACAAATTAAAGTTTGCCATTGACAAAAAACAACAAGAGGAATATATAAGATACTGGACAAAAGAAAAATCAGATACATATTCCAGACTTAAGTTTTATTCTATGATCAGTAAATCTTACGAAATGCAGTCATACTTAATACAAATTAAGAATAATAAACACAGAAAGATGTTAAGCAGATTAAGGACTAGCACACATTGTCTAAAAATTGAAAGTGGAAGACATCAGAATATCCCTAAAGAAAATCGTCTTTGTATTGAATGCAATGTCATAGAAGATGAAATACATTTTCTAGATAAATGCAATAAATATGTTAAATTAAGGGATGAATTTAAAGAAGATGCTTCACATATCAATATGAAATATGCTAACAAAAATCCAAGTAACTTATTTTTAGAAGACGAAGTTCAAGTTCGTCTTGGCAAATTTGTTACGGATTGTTTTAGCATTGTATAATGCATTATTATTATTTGTTGTTTGTTGTGTCAATAACTTTACTGGTTCATGACAATAAACATTATTCTATTCTATTCTATTCTATTCTATTCCCCCCTACCCCACCTCCACACACAGACACTGTCCCCTCAACCCCCTCGCACTCTTTGCACTGTCACGGCCATTTTAGCACGTGCGGCCAGTCCAATATTGTCAAATGTTTGTCAGACCAATACTGACACGTCCCAACACGTGGCAGCTCCGTCTCTCGTGGACAAAATGTGCAGGATTTATTGGCGTGTGTCCCTGCTGAAGGAGACAGGTTGTTTGGATTAATGCTGCATTGCGCAAAGTATGAGTGTCAGGTTATCACGATGTCATCCATGATTTTTGTCTGTGATTAATTTGCTTTAACTGAAGAGGATGTAGCAAGGGTAGTGGTGTGTGTGTGTGTGTGTGTGTGTGTGTGTGTTGGGGGGGGTATGGGGTTGGGGGATGGGGTGGTGGTTGGGCGCTGTGTGTGTGGATGTGTGTGTGTGTGTGTGTGTGTGTGTGTAAGTTAGCGCGTAATAGTCAATCAAATCAATCAATATGAGGCTTATATCGCGCGTATTCCGTGGGTACAGTTCTAAGCGCAGGGATTTTTTTTTAATTTTAATTTTTATTTTATGCAATTTATATTGCGCACATATTCAAGGCGCAGGGATTTATTTATGCCGTGTGAGATGGAATTTTTTTTACACAATACATCACGCATTCACATCGGCCAGCAGATCGCAGCCATTTCGGCGCATATCCTACTTTTCACGGCCTATTATTCCAAGTCACACGGGTATTTTGGTGGACATTTTTATCTATGCCTATAGATGACTCCAGAACATGTTCTCCAATCATGTCCCCTCCTCGACCAACTGCGGATCCAGACATGGCCTGACCAAACAGATCTGAGGACCAAAATGTGGGGAGCACTGGAGGACCTGGAAAGAACGTCCATGTTCGTGGCATCCTCCAGATTCCGAGTCTGACACAACCGTCGTACGAAGAAGAAGAAGAAGATCTATGCCTATACAATTTTGCCAGGAAAGACCCTTTTGTCAATCGTGGGATCTTTAACGTGCACACCCCAATTGAGTCACATTCCGTGTGTGTTAAGGGTGAGTGTCCGGCTGCTTGTGTGATAACGACGTCGACAGCCTCAGCTTTTTGACGAGTGATAACAGGTAAGTGCTGTGAGTGATTCGCCAAGAACACTTTTCACTATGCCGGACAGAATGTCGGACGTTGTTACGATCTTCCAAAGCGATGCATTCGTCCGTCCAGCTGGCCACTTGTCGGTCAATCAGACGACTGCTCATGCGTCATTAAATGACTGAGCTGGAAAGCTTTGTGGAAGACGTGAATATTGTTTGATATCCTGACATGACAATTGCGACGACTGTCCAATTACCATTTGTTTGTTTGTTTATTGTTGTTTCTTGTCTCAAGAACCCAAAGGATCATCAGAAATCGACCTCATATTCTCTCAGTGTTTTGTTCTCGGTCTACGCTTTAAAAACTATGCACATTTAAAAGTAAAATGTAGAAGGTTCCTTAAAACCCAGATTGTTTTGCAGTTGGTACCCTATCACCAATTCATGTTATTCAGATTTGATCGCTCTGGTCACTGAGCGTCAATGTTCGTCTAGCATATGCTAGACCTTCATTTAATAATAGCGTAGAACTGATTGATGTGCACGCTCACTGGTTTGGACAACGGCGACTAGCTGGTCCACCCCACCTCCAGTATCATCTGCATCTCATCATCGCCCTATTGATGGGAAAGAGAGATGTGACTCGTTCTCTCTTGGGCGTCACTAAGCAGTTCCGGGGCTATGCATACAGATCTGGGATGGCTTGTCGCATGTGTAGTCGTTTGACGCGAGTGGGATACTCATGGCAGAAATAAGTTTCTTGCAAAATGTCGCAGTATGTCTCAAAACCTGCCTGTCGTGTCGCAAAAAAAAATGCGACAAGTGTCCTGCCCTGAGTTTTAAGCCGCAGAGAGATAGTTTGAACCAATCTGACATAATGGTTAAACTCCATAGATAGCAAACGGCTTCATTCCATTGATTGGACAAAATGGTATTGGTCCAAAGATACTCGAGTCGTGTGTTGTTTGTGTTTTCTCACTTGGAAACATACTAAAACTCAACCGCCGGGCTCCGGCTGCTGTCTGTATGGGGTGGACATTTTCTGATCAATTTGAAAATTGACACCAGTACCAGCTAAAAATGTAATTCATCAAAATATCCCACCCTGCTGTGACAGCAGCCAGGAAGTTGATTTTTGATACGTATCCAAGTCGGGCGATGTTCTTACCCGATGTTAAAGCCGAAGTGTTTGATGGGGAGCACCGTGCCTTTAATAAGTGACACGTTTGGCTTAGGTGATTGCCTTCGCCCTACAATCTCTACAATGATCACATACACACAGACGACCTACTCAAGTCCACAGAAGACCCGAAACGCACACACAGTGCGTCCCGGGACCCCCTCCATCAATTTGTAGGTACCTTGTTTGGTGCTTCTAGTGCGTACAGGACGTAGGGACGCACAGTTTGGGGAGCCCTGAGTTGTGTCTGCATCGTCACCTCCTGCTTCCTCTACAATAATACAGACCCAGCTGCCGATACAGTCAAGCAATCATTCACGCATTTTGCACTTTCTTACATTCTGCTGACGACACGCTATCCAAGTTACTCGATAATAATCATTGTCATCATTTTCACGAGTTTTCATTCACAAACACCTGGGAAATCAATCTCATGTTCCCCATGCAATAAATCGAGGTGGTGAATGGGTTTGAGCTTTCAGGTGAAACGTGGATTGTCAAAGTAAAAGCCAATCAGGCTGATTGTTTGATGTGTGGAACCATCGCGGCTTTGGATTTGTGTTTCCGAGGACAACGATTGTAAGCATTCACTCTCAAAGACCCAATCAATGTTGATAATTACCGCGGCGACTCATGGTCAATTTGCAACTTATCTCTGTAATCGCAAAATCCACAACGAAAATTCATAAACACTTAAAAAGAAAAGAAATATGCTCAACACTTACTGAACTCACACGTATGATCGCAGCTCTATACATTTTCAGACTGGAAGAAATGCGTCAACAAGCTACGTTTGACGTCACATACAAGGTTGACGTGTTATCTCGAGCTACTGTGACGATGCTTTGTGGCCCGGAGTTGGATTCTAAAAATTCGTCTCCCTGTGGGTTATTGTGCATTTTGTTGCACAACCAAAATGATGACAAAAACGATGTTTGGTGGCTTGTCGTCAGACCAGCATTTTGTTGTTGGTCCTCGGGGAGCATATCGCCTTTTGTCTCATATTTATCAACCGCGGCCTTCGGCCTTGGTCGATAAATATGAAACAAAAGAGGATATGGTCCCCTTGGACCAACAAAAAAGCTGGTCTGTCAACAAGCCACCAAACATCTTATAATATTTAACCCCGCCGATTTATTAAGACGCCCGCGCCGGCTGCCGTTTTATTTCCAGACACATTGCTACAAATAGAACTTACACTGTTGGGTAAGTAATAGGATCTGTCAGATGACCCGGTCAGAAGGTTAAAATAGAATGCACGCTCTGACGTCATTCACACACATTATCGTTTTCTTTCTTGGCATAATTTTCTCAGTTCCTGATAGTGCGCATAATTTCTCAGTTACACTGAGTTGTCAATGATCTGTCTCCCTGTAATGTTCGTCTGCGTCAGCGTTGCAACGCAACTTTGACGTGTTACGCCGGTTTTTACGTCCAGGGCTTTGTTACGCTGGGTTTTATCTAAACCTGCTGCTGCGTGGTTCAAAATACGGCGCTGTGAAGCCTTTTGTTGATTTAAACATCATCCATGATGTAGTGTTTTATATGTGCACAACAAAGTCACTAACGACCAGCTGTGCTCATTTTCAGCGCGTCTTTGTAATATATGGTTTCCAGAAATAACTCTGTCATAGGATTTTATGTGCTGTTGTAGAGTTATATTCCTTGATTGTGAGGCAATCTGAGCTATATATAGCTGATATCAGTCAAGGGACCATGGTGTCAGCGTGAATAATGAGCTCGGATTGTCAAACTAGAAAGCTACCCTTATGAAAGAAGGCTACATCATTTATATTACACAAGATTTCTCATACTTTTGAAACAGTGAAGTAAGGTTGGCCTTTCATGCGCCGGGGTAACGCGTCAGCGGTATGTTCTGGTCTGAAAAGACCGGTGTAGTATCCCGTTTAGTCCCCCCTCTGAAAAGGGCCTCCGGGGGACTTTTCAGAGCTAAAAAGGTCCGCCTCTACCGATCAAGCCTCGTTTTCGATTGGCCCCCCTACAGCAATTTTGGCCCCCCCCCCCCCCTTGCATCCCCCCCGGAGGCCCTTTTCAGAGGGGGGACTAAACGGGATACTACACCGGTACGTTCCAGCCTTTTTCATTCGAATAAAGTGCAAGGAACGGCGGCAGTTTTAGTCTCAGTCAACCCAGACTGATCAAGACAAATAGCCGCCCTCGTCCAAGTCTCGTGTTTGGTGAGTCTTGGCGACTGAGTCTCGCAGCCAGCGTGATGAGAGCCCAGAGCGGCAAGGGAGATCATTGGGGGATTGATCAAGGAAGGGAATTGCTACTCCTTCGTCTGATCTCAGGGGACTGCTCTCTCATTTCAGGCGGCCTCAATTCGCTGAATACCGTCGTTAGTATGCACAAGGAACTTAGTCGATAAATATCGACAGGGGGCGGACAAATGGTTTACATGTGAAATGTGTGTATATGGGTGTGGTTCTGAAACAAACAAACCATGTGAACCCCCCCATCCCACCGCTCGCGGGCTGAACGACTGACGCGGTCTTTTCCAGAAGAACACCGCGTGTACATAATACACAATTCGATCGCGTAGCACTGCCAATGCACATTTTCGCAACGAAAACCGTGCTACTGTTTCTTGTGTGTTAAATCTGAAAGCAATATAAGTGAACGAACAATTGAAAACTGATATCACGTTACTAAACTCCCAAAAGTAATAAATTACTTCTGACTGCGGTACACAATACGGCAGTCACCTCTGCGAATGCTGTCGAAGAATCTAACCGAAAGTAAACATTCTGGGAATCTACGCGCATCGGCCTTGACGCAAGTTCAATACTGAGCCAGTGAGCGCGCCGCGGCGAAGTTGGCCGCTGTAAGTCTCGCAGCGCTGGCTGGCTGAGCGAGTTGCGTGTCCATCCATATTAGGTCCAAGCCGCACCGTAGATCAGATTAGTAGGTGCTTGATTTTGGTATTTTGATTTTACATAACATTAAACCTTTCTTGGGGTTCATGGTCATGGCAACAGCCATAATAATATTATATCATGTATAATATTACATTTCAGCATATTTGAATTACATGTCATCATACCAAACTGTCATACATTTTTATTCCTACATCATTCTGATTGATCACAACCAAACCTACTATCAGTGGACACATCCAAATGTAAGCGCCTGTTCTTGACAACTTTTAATCGATCTAAAAATAGCAACTTGCTGGGCCCTTTGCCGCCAACAGACACTGTTTGGCCTGTAGGTAAAATGTACAATGTATTTTCTGATTTGTGCACAAAAGCTTTTTTTCTTTTTTCTTTTTTTTAACATAACAATGTTTAATGTCACTGTATGTTTAAAAGACCATGGTCATATTTGTAAAAAAAAATGTTAAATTAGAAAATAAATAACATTTTGGTTCATGATTTTTCCTACACCTGTGCTAAAAATAAGAAATAAAAATGTCGGGTATATAAGTCACTCAAATACAGCTAGGTATGAATGGCTCGGTTTGAGTTTGTTGCAGTTGACCCTGCACAATGCGACATATCATGTTTTTGTTGAACAATTTTGACGTCACCCCTCCCATAGGGTGACGTATTTCACAACTTCCTGTGTTACACAAACTCTGTGATGACCAATTTTGACGTCACCCCTCCCATAGGGTGACGGATTTCACAACTTTCTACAGATGAACAATGTTGCCTTCACCCCTCCCATAGGGTGACGGATGTCACAACTTCCTGTGTACACAAACTGATGACGTATTTCACAACAAAATGGCGCTGCCCATGGTCAACCTCTAAATTATCCGTATAGAATGGGGGCGTCCTCGCCCCCATAATGAAAACTAGACATAAAAGGTTGCTGCCCGGCGCATGTATATTATATTACTTGTGGATGAATATAGAGAGAGTAGTAAGCATAGACACGAGGAGAAGATGTTGCATTAAAGTAGTCGCGGGGCTATCAGTGTTGGCAGATGATGAGGCCGAGTTCGATCACTTCTACCCATTATAGTTAACCCCGCAAAAGACGACCCTTCAATGAGCGACGATAAGCGACTCTCAAGCGACGCTAGTTTTCACGTTTACTTCCTCGTTTGCGAATTCATTTTATTTTAAAAAGGCTGGATTGTAGAACACACATATAAAAAGAAGGGAGATTCATATTTGTCAAAATCAGAACAAGAAAACTGGTTGCGTTAATTGGCTTAAAAACGTAAGCCCTGCTATTGATTGCAAAAGCAAGCTTCGCCTTTTATGTTTGGCGTTTGCGCAGCGTCACCGATTATGGGTCGCTCTTGGCGGGTCGCCCATTATGTGTGGATGCCGAGTGGAACTCAATGATGCGACCCCTCTACATAATGTTCTACAGAATGTTGTGATATATGTTCGGCAGATTGGGACGTCTTCAGTCTAGATGGGGATGAAGCCGTGAAATCGATCAGTAGGAACAGAGACAATTCTGTGAATCTTACTTGTAATGAATCAAACCTAAAAATGTGTCTGGTCATTTTCGGATATAATGCCTGCGCGCTAATCAAGCGTTGATGACCAAACAGTAGTGGTATGAAGATATGAAGATAGGATTTCAATTCTGAAGGTTATGGAATACAAATACAATGTCCTTTCTCTGTTCTAGTTGAAAACTTGCCCCGGTGTAACACGAAATTTTTACTCCACGAAAAAAATTTACTCCGGAGTAAATATTTCGTACGAAATTCTTACTCCGAGTACACTTTTCGTACGAGAAAAGAACTCCCCAAGGCACGAAAAAATGACTCCCTCCACGAAATTTTTACTCCCCATTTATTTTACTTCCAGTAAAAATCTCGTACGCAAAAATGGGATGCGGGCGAAGGGATAATGCCAATAAGTGATCTCGCGCACACGAATCAGTGTCGCGCTACCCTCCTTCCACCCCTTCCACCACCAAGACTAACAAGGGAGTAAAAATTTCGTACACCTGGCATGGGAAGTTAAATTGCTTGTGTTGGGGTGAAGTAATTTATTCGTTATTTATTCGTCAGGGGAGTAACATTTTTGTATGAAATGTTTACTCGGAACTCACCTGTCGTGGGGAGTAATTTTCTCGTGTAATGGGGGAGTCCTTTTTTCGTAAAGGGAGTAACTTTTTCGTACAAAATGTTTACTCCGGAGTAAAAAATTTCGAGGGAGTAATTTTTTCGTGTTACACCGGCCCTTCGCCCAAATACGGACAACACAAAAACAAAAACCAGAAGAAAAAAAACAATTAGTACTAAAAGCAGGCAAGGGCAGGAATTCATTGGAGTTCGAAAATATAATGTCAAGACTAAACAAATCAGCTGTAACTACTGAACATTTTATCTCAGAATGGCGCTATATTCAATCCAGGATTGAAAGAGCCGTCCCTGCAAACAGAATATGTTAGTTTTCATGCAGAATCAGCGCAACACACCGTAAAATCTTACAGTTAATGCCAAACTCAAAGAAAACGTATGATACCCACGCTGTATTGACTTATAAAAATGTCAAATTTTCAATGAAACTTTTTGTGAAACAGGCTGCAACGTGACATCTTATTTTGATTTAGGATTTCTTCTGCGAGACTGTCCTATTTCGGGAAATGTATTATCGGCGAGTGTGGCCTAAATAAAGCGTTCGGCTTCTGTGCTAGTTAATTTTATCCCAACAGAGCCGATAAATAGATCTGATCTTAAAAGCGCACGTGCACCAAACTCCTCACTTGGGATCGTGCACGTACAATTACTCTCTCTCTCTCTCTCGCTCTTTCAGTCTATGTTTGTCTGTCTGTCTGTCTGTCTCTCCCTCCCTCCCTCTCTCTCTCTTCCACACACACACACACACACACACACACACACACACACACACGCACACGCACACACACACACTGATGAATACACACACCGACACATACACCGACACACACACACGTACATAAATAGAGACATTCACAAGCACGTACGCAGTCACGCAGGCTCGCACGCACGCAGGCAAGTACACACAGACACACAGACACTCACATTCTGAGGCATAGACAGACAGGCAACAGACAGACACTTAAACTATGATAATAATAACACACACACACACGCACATTCCCCCCCCCCCCCACCCATACCTCACTCCTACCACTAACAACACAGATGGGTGGAACATAATGATTCTCCTGCCACTAATCACCTTGGCCGACCCTTTGTGTACGGTTTCCACTAACAGCGACTTATAAAACCATTATCGGTCTAGTCTATTCACAATGCGTCCAGCGGTCAGTATTTTGAACACAGTTTGCACACCAAGCGAATGCTGTTAATTTTCGATGGATTGACCCTCCTCTGTGTGTAAGGCAAAAAATAAAATAGGTGTGGTTACGGTAACATAGCCCCAAAAAATAGGGTAGGTAGGTAGGCAATCACTTTTTTTTTAAACTTTTTTTTCTAATGTGTACAAATTAAACCTACTTGACAGGGAAATAAGTGTGCGACACGGGCGCTTTCGCTTTCATTGCGTTTTTTGCACTCGTTTTTTTTTTGTTTTGACAAATGTAATAAAAAGTTATAGGATCGGCCCCTAAAAATAGGGTAGGTCGGGTTACCGTAACCACACCTATTTTTTTTTTAGGCCTAAACAATCGTGTCAGCGACCACAGATCTATCCAGGCTTTTACATGGGATAAGAAAATGGAAAGAGAGAATGCTTACTGTCCTACAGGCTAAATATTTCGCCTCTTAAGGACATGATATGGGTTATATGATAATTTTAGTTTTCTACTCCCATGAACCTGCGACCTTCCCGGCGATCACAAGTCCAGTGCTCTACCAACTGAGCTACCGGGCCCCCATGGGATAAGAGTATCCTTACACTCGACACATTACAACAGCCTGGCTGCTTCCTTTGCAGAGTGAGATTTTGTTGTTGAATTAGGTTTTTTCAAGAGCAATTCAAGCCTTGGTGACAACATCGTTCAGCATTTCGACGTCGTCATGGAATTTTGGCGTAACTCATTTTAGAATGCTTCTCAGCAGAAGGCCAAAACTGATTATTTTTTGTATTATGAAATAGTGTTTATATTTGAACCTGGTATGGATAGAAAGATAAAAGAATGTTAGATCATGTATTGTTCATCGTATTTTAGGGAATATTTCTCACTGAAAATGATTAACTTCTTCCAAAGCACAAAAGCATCAAAATCGTCCAAAATCGAGTTACGCCAAAGTCCATGACGACGTCGATTTTTTTTAACAATTTTCTATCAAGTAGATCCTCAAATGCAGGCGAAACATTGAGGTTTTCCAACATGATATTAAAGGGCAATAACTCGCGAGGGGCGTGTCTTCAGTCACACGTGGAGACACGTACGCCCCTTTCAAGTGATTGGCCTATAATTCAAGCTTGCTTCTTCTATGTTTCCCCCCCTTTTTTTTAACAATATCCATATCTCCGTATTTTCCTCTTTCGAAGCTAGTTGTTTTTAAATAATTTTTGGTATCATCTTTGTTCATCCTATTCAATAGTCAAGTTAAGAGGCGTCACATTGTGCCTGTCGGACATGAACATTCTCTATCAACATCATCAATGTTTGGAGAAAAAACACACTCTTTCACAAGCCATGCAAACCCGACAAATGTATTTCCCTCGAGCGCTAAGCGAGTATAACAACTCGCCCTGATAAATATACAATATAGACTCAGAGAGAGAGAGAGAGAGAGAGAGAGAGAGAGGGAGAGACAATGGTTTGACAAGACGCGTCTTGTCTTGAGAGAGAGAGAGAGAGAGAGAGAGAGAGAGAGAGAGAGAGAGAGAGAGAGAGAGAGAGAGAGTGTGTGTGTGTGTGTGTGTGTGTGTGAGAGAGAGAGAGAGAGAGAGAGAGAGAGAGAGAGAGAGAGAGAGAGAGAGCGCACTCACACGAAACACACACACACACACACACACACACACACACACACATACACACACACACACACAAACACACACATGCACACACACGAACACGCACACACACACGAACACAAACACACACACACATGCGCGCGCACTGACGCAAGCACGCACGCCAACACACCACACACACACACACACACACACACACACACACACACAGAGAAAAAGACCAATAGTCAGACAGACAGGAACAGAACAAGACAGAGAAGCGTTAATAACGAGCATCGTTGTTCCAAACAAGGTACCATTAAACTCCCAATCACGGGCAACGCAGCAATTATCGACCTCTCCGCATGCCTGTATTTCTAACCGGGCGACAAACTCCTGGGCTATTTTCACCACCATCCTTATAGTTTCCAGAATTAGTTACAAGGAGCTCCGAAAAGCAAGATCGAAGTTAGCCCAGACTCTCGACGCACTGTTCCTGGTGACGGCCTACGTAACGCACTGTGACAGATTTGGCGTTGTATTTTACGGTAGTGCTCTTGACGCGTGACACCGCCATTTATACCTAACATTTGTCACGCCGATTTTGTGCCGTTGTATTTTACACACCGTTGGCACGAGTGCAGGAAATGCTGGGAACATACGGTGACATAACTCGCCAATCCTTATTCTAACATACCAAGCTCAGTTTGTGAAGACTGATGGACACCAGTGTAACAAATGCTGGCAACTTTTTCAACATAACTCGACAATCAGTATTATTACATGCGATGCTAACTTTAACATTCCGGAAACCAATGTAGCACACTTACATTTGGCGACATAACTCAACAATCTGTGTTCTAACATACCAAGTTCAGTTTGTGGACCAAATATTGGGAACATAAGGCGACAAAACATGTCAATTAATATTCTCACATACGAAATTCAATTTCTATTATGAATACGGTCACCGGTGTACCAAATACTGGGAACATTGGGCGACATAACACGTAAATCACAATTCTCGCTTATAACGAAGCTCATAACGTGTAACAAGTCTTGGGAACATTGGGCGACATAACACGTCAACGGTTTGTGTTTAGGTCGTGCTGATGTTGTCGTGTCTCCAAATACCGCTCGCAAGCTTGACACAGCAGTGACAGTTGGTGTCATCGCTCAATTTAGCTTCCTTCGCTTCCTCCCAGGCCGTTATCGGCAGAATGGGCGTGCCACTTACGCAATCAGCGTGTACTCATTAGGCAAACAAGGACTGAGGAAACCACACCTACGAGTACTATTAGACTTGCTGGCACATGGGACGGGCGCAGTGGCCCAGTGGATAAGACATGGGCCTCCCAAGCGGAAGGTCGGAGGTTTGAATCCCGGTCGCGCCTGGTGGGTTAAGGGTAGAGATTTGTCCGATCTCCCAGGTCAACATATGTGCAGACCTGCTTGTGACTTGTCCCCCTTCATGTGTACACGCATTGCACAAGACCGAGTACGCACGGAAAAGATCTTGTAATCCATGCCAGAGTTCGGTGGGTTATAGAAACACGAAAATACCAAGTATGCATCCCCCAAAAGCGGCGTAAAAAACCCTCTTGTTAAAAAAACCCACGAGTGTACGCGTGAGTTTCAGCCCATGAACGGAGAAAAAGAAGAAGCTTGCACTTGGTATGCGTAACGATGCACGAGGAGAATAATAAAAGGATAAATTGACGAGGAACGAAATGGATTTTGGTGTCGTTAAACAGCCTTGTTGACAGCCTCGGGGGAAATATCTATCTGTTTTATGTCCAGATCCACTGTTTTGTTAAATTTGTTGTCTCAGCAAACTTGGCACAGTGCTCGTTAATTATTGCCCCATATTGATTTTTTTACAGGATGTGTGTATTCGACCTTCTCTTTCGTCATTGTTTTATCAAGTATGCTAATTACAAACTCGAGGCAGTGTACATGAATCAAATAAGCTATTTGCAAGCTAGAGACAGGGTACGTTATTGCCGCAGGAATCGATTTTAGTGTGTCATTATTTCCGCTCTACTTGCTTTAGTGTTCTATATTATCAGCAAAATGGGATAGTGTACGTTAATTATTAGTTACCCTTAACGATCTTTTATTTTCTATATTCGAGTTCCATCAGCTTCATTCTGTTATTAAATTTGCCATTTGTAAACTGCCGAGAACAGTGTGTGTTATTGCCCTATGTAAATGTTTTATGTGCTTTATTTCCGTTCCATTTGCATCGTTGTTTTATTAAATTTGCTATCTTAGCCAACTGGGAAAAACGTGTTCTTTACTTTTTTGTCGACCTCTTATATGCCTTCTTTTTCTCTCCATTTTGCTTCATTGCTATACTGAAGTTGCCTTCTTAAAAAACTTTAACAGCATCAATTACTGCCCTTTTTACATTTAGTCAAGTTTTGACTAAATGTTTTAACATAGAGGGGGGAATCGAGACAAGGGTCGTGGTGTGTGTGTGTGTGTGTGTGTGTGTGTGTGTGTGTGTGTGTGTGTGTGTGTGTGTGTGTATGTGTGTGTAGAGCGATTCAGAGTAAACTACTGAACCGATCTTTATGAAATTTTTCATGAGAGTTCCTGGGTATGATATCCCCAGAGATTTTTTTCTTTTTTTCGATAAATGCCTTTCATGACGTCATATCCGGCATTTTGTAAAAGTTGAGGCGGCACTGTCACACCCTCATTTTTCAATCAAATTGATTGACATTTTGGCCAAGCAATCTTCGACAAAGGCCGGACTTTGGTATTGCATTTCAGCTTGGAGGCTTAAAAATAAATTAATGACTTTGGTCATTAAAAATCTGAAGATTGTAATTAAAATTATTTTTTTATAAAACGATCCAAAATTACGTGTATCGTATTCTTCATCATTTTCTGATTCCAAAAACATATAAATATGTTATATTCGGATTAAAAACAAGCTCTGAAAATTAAAAATATAAAAATTATGATTAAAATTAAATTTCCGAAATCGATTTAAAAACAATTTCATCTTATTCCGTGTCCGTTCCTGATTCCAAAAACATATAGATGTGATATGTTTGGATTAAAAACACGTTCAGAGAGTTAAAAAGAATAGAGATATAGAAAAGCGTGCTATCCTCCTCATCGCAACCGCTACCGCGCTTTTCTGGATTGTTAATTTCACTGCCTTTGCCACGAGCGGTGGACAGACGATGCTACGAGTGTACGGTCTTGCGGAAATAATGCAATGCGTTCAGTTTCATAGCTTTATTACTGTTTCAATTGGTTCACTGTTTTATCTAATATGCTTTCCAAGCTATCTGAGATGCCCTATACTTATCTTTATAAACAGCTTCGCTTGCTTCATTGGGTTTTTTCTTTCTAAATGACTGTGTCTTCTTAGCAGACTGGAGAAAGTATACATTATGGCCTCAAAGAAATGCATTTTTGCTTCAGTTGCACTTGCTTGCTTCGTTGTTTTACAAAATCTTATCTTTTTAGAAAAATGGAGACAATGCACATTATTTCCTGATCGAATTCTTCTCTGCTTTAGAAGAGCTTCGTTTGTTTTGTTCTTTTATTCTATTTAAGTTGCTATCTGTACACTACGGGAGATCAGACGCAATACTGGTCTGTATCGATCTTTCATTTGCCTTATTTTAGTTGCACTTCGGCTTCATTGTTTTTTTTAGCAAACTAGAGAAAATAGACGTCATTGCTGTACGGATTTGTTTTATTTGCTTTATCCTAGCTCATCTGTTGCACAAGATGGTTTACATGCTACAAAAACAACAAATTGTCGTAATTGTAGATTACTGTTCAATCGGTCTTTTGGTTTGGTTTCCGGGTTTTCATTGTAGGAGACGTTTGACGTCATCAGTTCTAAATGCACTACGATTGGGGATTAAAATCGTGTTCGTCAAAATCAGCCGCCCACCTTTCGAATTGCAATACACGCATTTACTTGTAAGCATGCATGTTGAATCCAAAAGCAAACATTTTCATTACTTCCGCGGGAATAGATTTGTAAAGGATTCCGTCCAGAAAATTCAAATTGAAATTGAAAGAAATAACCAAAAGGTTGGCTACAGGCTGTAGGATGACGACTGAAAGCATGACATCTAGTCTGCAAAGAAAAAAAGAAAAGAAACAAGCTTAGTCGCGTAAGGCGAAATTACTACATTTAGTCAAGCTGTGGAACTCACAGAATGAAACTGAACGTAGTCCGCCGCTAGTGCAAAAGGCAGTGAAAGTGACGAGCCTGTTTGGCGCAGTAGCGATTGCGCTGTGCTTCATAGCACGCTTTACTGTACCTCTCTTCGTTTTAACTTTCTGAGCGTGTTTTAAATCCAAACATATCATATCTATATGTTTTTGGAATCAGGAACCGACAAGGAATAAGATGAAATAGTTTTTAAAACGATTTCGGAAATTTAATTTTGATCATAATTTGTATATTTGTAATTTTCAGAGCTTGTTTTTAATCCAAATATAACATATGTATATGTTTTTGGAATCAGAAAATGACGAAGAATAAGGTGAAATTGTTTTTGGATCGTTTAATTAAAAAATGATTTTAATTACAAGTTTCCGATTTTTAATGACCAAACTCACTCATTAGTTTTTAAGCCACCAAGCTGAAATGCAATACCAAACCCCGGCCTTCGTCGAAGATTGCTTTGCCAAAATTTCAATCAATTTAATGAAAAAATGAGGGTGTGACAGTGCCGCCTCAACTTTTACAAAAAGCCGGATATGACGTCATCAAAGGTATTTATCGAAAAAATGAAAAAAATATCCGGGGATATCATACCCAGGAACTCTCATATCAAATTTCATAAAGATCGGTCCAGTAGTTTAGTCTGAATCGCTCTACACACACACAGAGACAGACAGACAGACAGACAGACAGACAGACAGACAGACAGACACACACACACACACGCACACACACACACACACACACACACACACACACACACACACACACACATACACCACGACCCTCGTCTCGATTCTCCCCTCTATGTTAAAACATTTAGTCAAAACTTGACTAAATGTAAAAAGAAGTTACAAATATACACATTCAAGAGGTTTTTACTTTTCTTCTTATCATAAACGGACTGCCATTATGCAACTGGTACATAAGATCTAAGACAGAGGATGAGACATACAATCACGCGCAGTACAGAGGAATGTTGCTTGGCTTGATTACATTCAATATTCAATACAGAATACATTCAAACACAACACCAAAACAGTGTGGTCACCGAATTGCGTACTCACACACGCACGCACGCACGCACGCACGCACACACGCACGCACGAACACACGCGCACACACACACACACATACACACACACACACACACACACGAACACACACACACACACACACACACACACTCTCGCTTCAGGCGTCTTTGATTTTTATTTTGTCATATGCTGCTTGTGCACTTTGATGCGTTCATTCCAGCGCAGAATTGTACCTTATATTTCTGTCTAAAAAGCAAGAGAGAGAGAGAGAGAGAGAGAGAGAGAGAGAGAGAGAGAGAGAGAGAGAGAGAGAGAGAGAGAGAGAGAGAGAGAGAGAGAGAGGTAAAAAAAAAAGAGAGAAAAAAAACCTTCGGTTTTCATGTTTTTGTCTTGAACGGACTGCCGAAAGAAAAGTTCTGGATGTTGGTGCATCCTATTACATCTTGTGACGTCAACAGCTAGTTCCCATGGATATGTCGGTTTGACTTGAGGAAGTCTGAACGAAAATTGAAAGCATTTGAGTGAGCACGAAACAAGTTGCGAATGCAAACACCCGTTGCATAATACAGATTCAATTCTCTTGTAGCTCGGGGCTAAACTCGACGAGGGTTTCGTTTTTCTTTAACAGGGTGTGTATATATAGTAGCGCGACAAATTCTGAAAAGAAAGAGGGGAAAAGGGAGAAAGAGGAGGAGACGGAGGGTGACACAGACAGGAGGAGGTGAGGGTTAGAGTGGGGGAGGTAGGGGGCGGGGTTAAAGAAAGGTAGGCTTCTCACGCATCGCATCCGATCACAGTAATCGAACTACAATATTAGTTTTGCCAGGGGAAAGGGGGCGTAGAGAGAGAGAGAGAGAGAGAGAGAGAGAGAGAGAGAGAGAGAGAGAGAGAGAGAGAGAGAGAGAGAGAGAGAGAGAGAGAGAGAGAGAGAGAGAGAGAGATCAAATCAAATCAAATCAAATTTTATTTTACGAGGGTTGTGGCATAAGCAATATAAATGAGCTTCTTTTCAACCAGCCCTCGCCCAGAGAGGGACTATTCTAATCTTAAATATATATATATATATATATACAAACGTAAAATAATTACAAAAGATAAGCATGCCAGTAAAAAAAAAAGAGAGAGAGAAGAGAGAGAGAGAGAGAGAGAGAGAGAGAGAGAGAGAGAGAGAGAGAGAGAGAGAGAGAGAAAGAAAGAAAGACTAAAAGAAAAACAGAAAAACATAATCACAGAGACAGAGACAAAGAGAGACAGAAATAGAGAGACACAGAGAATGACAGAGACGGAGACGGACAGAGAGACAGACAGAGAGACAGACAGAGAGACAGACAGAGAGACAGACAGAGAGACAGACAGAGAGACAGACAGAGAGACAAAGCGTGTGCTCAAAGAAGTGCGTTTCTCCTGCATTGAATTAGAGTAATCCAACCATCATTTCTGCCCAAGCAAGCTGTCTATATTCAATGCAATTCGCATTCCACAGCGGAACAAAATACCCGCACAAATCAGGCCCTCGGCAGGTTTGTACACCCACCCCTCCCCCCCCCCCCCACCCCCCGTTAACCTCTCCATCCTTACTCCTTCAAGGCTTCCAAAATCTAAGAAGATTCGATTTCAAAGGAAGGAATTCTCAAAATGGAGGTTCATCCACAGACAGCATGAACAGACAAAGAAAGAACAGAAAGTATTTAAAGGGACACATCTTCAATCTGAGGGTTTTAAAGAGGGTGAGGTTGGGCTGTGATGATATCATCAAACATAATCAATTTGATTGCTGTATTACCCACAGGGACATCGCTGCACACTAAGCTATGGGGCAGCAGCACTCAGGACCTGGAAATGACAGCCCACTTCGTCAACATCACGGGCCAAAGAATCTAGACACAGCCATCGTCGAACGCTGAAGAAGAAGAAGAAGAAGATTGCTTTATTAATGAGAATTGCAAGGAAACCTATTTTAAGTGAATGCTGCTTGGTTTTAGACTGAAATTGGCTGTACAACTCTTAAATCGGAGATTTAAAACAATGTTTTGCATGTGAAAAAGTGTCCAGACCTTACTCAAGTGATAATTAAAAAATGTCGACATGAATCACGATATATCGTGGCACGGGGCAAAAAAGAACACAACAAACTCAAGCAAAAAGTTCAAAGCAACGCAGTCGTGGATTCGTGTGGCATGATGGTAGAGAAGCGGCCTGAGACCCTTCTCCAGGCATATCTGTTGTGGGCCGTTGACAGAAGGTCAGAGAAGCTCATCTGTTGTATCAAAATACCGGAAATGAAATCTGCAAACCTTCATAAATACCGGTTGACATTTTGTTTGACGGGTTGTTTTTCCGACAAATACACACTGATAAAGCATTGTGTTTTCGACTTGCTTTGACTGGCTGGAGGGACCGGTTTCAATGACAGCTAGAACTCGTACTTGTAAAATTAAAACGGGTTTGAGAAAATGGCTATAGCGATCGCTGTAGCATTGCATTTAACAGCCAAAAAGTGTTATTTTCTCTTACTTTCTTTGTCTGTCAGGGGGTGGGGAAGGGGGAAGAGGGGAAGGGGGGGGGGGTACTGCTGGATATTGAGATGGACATTTGCTGAGGGCTGATCGATGAAAGCCCCGCGAAGCAGCCACGCCCGTATTCGCTGTACTCTGACTCATATGGTTCTTACTCAAAGACGCATTTGTCATGAACACTGACAGGATTTGACATGCTAATACTCCTTGCACCCCGAGGGTCATCCAGTCCCGGTATAAACAGGGCCGCCTACAGAACACTATAGTCGTGAAACGTCTGTAAACTGTAGTCTTTATATCTAGCCAAAAGAACTACTCCAGAAAAAGTGGGGGTGGAACTACAGTCTGAACTTTCCTTTGTCGAATCCCACGAGTCACATCACAAATCCGAGGGACGTTTTTTGTTTTGTTTTAGCGTCCTATAATGTGAAGTGAGACAATTTCATCACAAGAAAACTGAACCTTAAATACTATGTTAAAGTTTGAGCGGTTCGACTTTCTTTACTTTCTTTAATTGGTGTTTAACGTCGTTTTCAACCATTCAAGGTTATATCGCGACGGGGAAAGAGGGGAGATGGGATAGGGGAAAGGGGGGAGATGGGATAGAGCCACTTGTTAATTGTTTCTTGTTCACAAAAGCACTAATCAAAAAATTGCTCCAGGGGCTTGCAACGTAGTACAATATATGACCTTACTGGGAGAATGCAAGTTTCCAGTACAAAGGACTTAACATTTCTTACATACTGCTTGACTAAAATCTTTACAAACATTGACTATATTCTATACAAGAAACACTTAACAAGGGTAAAAGGAGAAACAGAACCGTTAGTCGCCTCTTACGACATGCTGGGTAGCATCGGGTAAATTCTTTCTCGTCCCAACCAATATGGGACTCCCCCTAACCCGCGGGGGGTAGCGGTTCGACCGTTAAAATGCAAACAGAATGTGAGAAACAGCAACGTTTGGGAACAGCAACGTTTGGGAACAGCAACGTTTATGAAACTGAGTAAGAAGCAATGGCGTTGGCGCCAGGGACACTTTATCTTTTAGAGGTTAAACTCGTTCAAAAATGCCCAACCTGCACAGAAAGCAGTCAGGGTGCTGAGGGTTGGTATGTGTCCAAGTCGAGGGATGGCATAACCCCATGTGAGCCTGAGCAGACATGACATGGTCAGCTGAGTGGTTTTCACGGAAAGGACTGTACCTTTAAAGCCGGTTCGGCCAGGAAACTCCATGGAGACAATTACTTTTCATTTACGCGTCATTAACGGTTATGAAGAAAAGGCTGACCAGCAGAAATTTCATCGCGTGCCCAAAGGACATGTACTTCTGTAGTACACGGCATCGGTTGACTGATACATCACAAGCGTGCAGAATATCATACAGCTCAAAAGATTAGCTTGCAGTACATGATAGTAAAGTACTGTACAGTTTCTAATTGTGACATAGGTGTGCCATGGGTGTGCCATTGGTGTGCCATTGGTGTGCCATAGGTGTGCCATGGGTATGCCATAGGTGTGCCATGGTATGCCATAGGTGTGCCATGGGCAGTGTGCCATAGGTGTGCCATGGGTGTGCCATAGGTGTGCCATGGGTGTGCCATAGGTGTGCGACTGCATGATACCATAAAGTTGGCTTTTGTCTTTCATTTCAGAACAGTGCAGCGACTGTATTTGAAATGACACTGCTGGTCGCTTTGAGAAATGTGTTATGAACGAGGTCTGGGCAGCAAGCTTTGTTAATATCATGGGGCATGGATATCGTCTCTGAGTCTGCACATAACATAGGACCAAGAGACTGCAGGCGAGAAGAACAAGAACACGATAACAATGACAATGTACTCACCAGAAACATGAACCGAAAGTTCAAGCTGGCGCCATCACCAACCTGTGCCTGCGGTCAAGAAGACCAAACAGCGGAACACATCTTACAGCGATGTCCCTTACTAGATGAGGAACGAAAAGAAGTGTGTCCGTCACCAACTCCCTTGCAGACCAAACTATATACGGCAGTCGACAGGAGTTGGAGAAAACGACAACATTTATCACCAGTGCTGGTCTGATCGTGTAACCTCTGCGAACGCCAAGAAGAAGAAGAAGAAGACAATGTACTCACCAGAAACATGGACGATACAAAAATAAAGTTAATTAAGTTAATTAAATTAAAATGTAATTTAAGTTAATCCGGATTGCAACACGTGACCCGCGGACCACACGTCTGGTCCCCTAACAACTGAGTTACCGGGTCCCCGTCAGTCACTGAAAATCGTGAGCTTATAGTACATGACACGCCTTTTGCCAGAGTGACAATGGCAAAGGGCGTTTACCAACAAGTTCTGATAATGGACTACGGGGGGCAATGCACTATTGATTCCTGCATGCGGATTGCAGATAATGGGGGAAATGAACTGCTGGTTCCTAAACACAAGACAATCCTAGATAATCCTAGGGAATGGACGACTGGTGTCTTCATGCAGGCTGAATAGGCCATGATGACTTCTTACAAGAAACCAAGAAAACCCACGCACGTCACTCTGTGCACTGTAGGAACACAGATATCTGGAAATAGGATCCGCTTTTGGTGTGGTAGATATATTCTAGTATCAACGGACAGGTTCAACAACGAGGTTATTCACGCAAACTGGAAAGCCTGATCACCAAAACATGTTAAACAAGACTTTCACAGTTTCACTGTACTGTATACATCCTGAAGTTACTAAACATCTTATGTTTTCTTTTTTTAATGTTCAAGCGCTAGCGTCTCTCAGTTAAAAAGGCAACTGGTTCTTTTTGAAAATAAACAACGTCATAGACTTATAGAAATGTGTTTCTTGTTTTGAAGGCTGCTGGAAAAAAACATGCATAAACTGAATGGCATTAATGGAGACGGCACAAAAAGGGACAAACGCGTCGAAAAGTACATTAGGGGAAGGGCTCCTAATATGGACCGGCTCCTAATATGGACCGGCTCCTGTTCTGACAAACTAACGGCGCTAGAGTGCTCAAAACAATTTCGTTCGCTGTATTCACCCTCTCTGGATAACTTACACATGTCAAAACAGTTGCAGAAACACAAAGCTCAAAACTGTTAGGCTTTTTCTCTTTTTTCACTTTTGGCAGGGTTCACTCTAAATTTGCCGCCTAAAACGGACTCGTTTCTGTCCACAGCCAAAGCTTTTATCACACAAAAATTACTATATATGACAGCTAAGACCGTATGTGTTAAATGTTTAGCAGTGTTGACTTCGAATTTCTTCTGCAAACAAAAAATAATAGCAAAATCTCAAAGTATGTGTGAGTCCCCTAATATGGACCACCATCAACAAATCGAAGAAAATAAAAGCTAAAGGCTATTTTCATTAATTCATTAGGAAGCTTGCTGGAAATAACCTATAACTAGCCCTCGAGATTAAAAAAATATAACAAATAGTCTTCTTTTCGTGAAAGTTGATAATTTCACTTATTTTCACTCTGTTTTTGATAAGCTTCTTTCGTTTCATGGTGTGCTTCAAATAATGCTCTCATCAACCCAAAACAGATGAGTCTAAAGCATATTTTATTAATTTAATTAGTCTGACTTGCACACTAAGTTGTATCATGTTATTTGAAGTATAGGGGCTTTTTACAGTGATTCGTGATGGCCGCTTCACTGGTCCATATTAGGCGCCCAGGCTCCTAATATGGACCATTTGAGATTTTTCCTGTATTTATTTTTTGCTGAATGTCTATCAAAGCTATTTCACTCTAATTAGGCCTAACGGTTAACCTAAGAGAGAAGGACTACCAAACACAAAATGAAACTTCTTCGCACGAAAACAAGCTAGTTATCAGCATGAAACAAAAAGTGGTCCATATTAGGAGCCCTTCCCCTACTGTGAAAAGTTGTGTTGTGACTATGAATGATTCGGATCTTTCATCACGAAGTAACGCCCCTTTAAGTCTGAGTTGATCAAGTACCACAGAAATACACAAACAGACCCACACACACACACACACAAACTGATATATATTTCTTTACTGGCCAAACCACCCCCTACCCCCACCAAAATGATCTCTCTCACCCTCTCTCTCTCGCTCTTTAACAGACAGACACACAGACAGACGCGCACACACGCACACGCACACGCACACACACACACACACACACACAATCAACCCCACACCGACCCCTCCCTTCCAACCTCAGATAATATCAATATTCGACTCTTCTCAAATACAGAAAGGGGAGCTCCAAATTATAATCTAAAGCCTTAGTCAAGGCTTCTGTGACGCTATTGGCGCGAACTTGCTCATGATGACGACCTCGGTCTCGTAAACATGTCTTTTCTAGTCTCGGCCAGCCAGTTTTGACGTCATTCCCCAATCTCTTTCCCTCTTTTGGTTACAGGAGAGATGGCGGTGAAGAGGGATAGTGTGGAGGGGGTAAATGTAAGTAAGTGCATTTGTGAGGGTATGCGAGAGAAATAGAGAGAGAGAGAGAGATAGAGAGAGAGAGAGAGAGAAAGAGAGAGAGAGAGAGAGAGAAAGAGAGAGAGAGAGAGAGAAAAATTAATGGGGGGGGGGGGGGGTAGGAGGGCCGGATAGTGATATGCACAGAGAGAGAGAGAAAGAGAGAGAGAGAGAGGGAGAGAGAGAGAGAAATTAATGGGGGGGATAGGAGGGCCGGATAGTGATATGCACATAGAGAGAGAGAGAGAGAGGGAGAAAGGGAGAGAGAGAGAAAGAGTGAGTGAGTGTGTGTGTCATGTGTGCGTGCGTGTGTGAGTGAGTGCGCGTACTTCCGAGCCGCTGCGTGCTTGAAAATGTGTGTGTCTGTGTGTGCGTGTACGTGCGCATGCCGTGCGTGCTTGTGCTTGATTGCATGCATGTGTGTGAGGGAGAGGGGAGGTGTGTCGGGGTGCCAGTGTGGACAGTAAAAATAAAAGTTAATTAATGTATCTGTATCATCGGCAGACGACCGTCATTGGCAACACAGACCTCAGAAAAAGAGAGAGCCGCATAGAAGCTAAATCAGGGATGCTACAAGAACAGAGCAAACTAAAGTTGAGAGAAGCTGACCAAACAGGGAAACGGATGGCACGAGCCGACAAACGGGTTTACATGGACAACCTCAGTTGCCACCCAGGCACTGAGAAGACGCAGCGAGCAGAGGGGAAAGTTAATCAATGTATCTGTATCCACGGCAGACGGCCTTCAGTCTATCCACGTAGGGGATTTAACACCTCTGACAGTCGATTCCCTCCCGTGTTTTAGTCATTGGCAACACAGACGTCAGAAAAAGAGAGAGCCATGGAGGCTAAGTCAGGGAGGCTACAAGAACTGAGCAAACTAAAGTCGTATAGAGAAACTGACCAAACTGTGAAACGGATGGCACGAGCAGACACACGGGGCTTACATGGACGACCTTGCCACCCAGGCAGAAGACGCAGCGAGCAGAGGGGAATGTTAATCAATGTATCTGTATCATCGCCAGACGACCGTCAGTCTATCCTTCCGTATCAGAACGTGGGGGATTTCACACCTCTGACAGCGGAATCCCTCCCGCGTTTTTAGTCACACTGACAACACAGACGTCAACCTATTTCTTCCGCGAGATAAGAAAGAAGAATTCTCCTTTGAGACAGTCTTCAAAAGGTACATCAGACAGACATCCACGATGGCTTACTTTTGAACTTCCGAGTCTAAATTCACGGACAGTAGGGGCGCTCTTGACTTCAAACTTTTGGTTTGTCCATGTCTGCACCATAGACCAAATAGTAAATGGCCCTGGTCTGCACCAAAGCGTGCGCCATCTTTGATTTGTTCTGAAAAGCAACGGCCCTTCCAGCACAGACGAGTCCACTCATAATATCAGATCTGGACACACTTTTACATGGGAGAAAACGACCCCTCTACTAAGCCCACGGACTTACGTGACTAAGCCTAATACAAAACAGCAAACGCCTTTCTGTTGTCTGTGCGGGATGGTAATATTGTATGAATTAATTTCTGGACACTCAGTTGTGGCAACTGATCTGCAAAATAATTCATGCACAATTTTCACTCTGCCGTTAGGTGGTACAAGGTCAGGATGTTGGTCGTTGGTACGAGTCCAAAAGGAGGGGTGATCGAATCCCATGCATAATGAGCCTGGCCACATCTGAGATGGTGAGCGGAGCTGTCTTCGCTTGAAAGACTGTGCCTTTAAATGACTCTGATTGTTGTCATAAAGCAAGTTGTCCCTTGTCTCCTGTTCACTTGGTGTTAATTTGAAGAATGGACTTAGAATTAGAAGAATGCTCAAAAATTAATTCCTTTTAAAATATCCATCTTATTAGCGAGATCCTTGGCTCCAGCCGGGTTTTTTCATCATCAGATGGGTTCGACTTGACCTACGGTCAGCTGACACGGTAGACTTGTTGAAAATGTGATAAGAGTGAACGTAAGTTTCTGCTGCTGAGGGTGGAGGACAGCAGGAGGGCCGGGTCGGGGTCACGGAAATGGTACGGGGGGGGGGGGGGGAGGGGGATGGGGGGCATGGTAAACTAAGGACACAGAGCCTGACCTCCTTGCAGTCTATCAATCTCATCCGCGAGGTGCTAGACTATGACCGTTTCTTCCCCTCCGGGGGGGGTACCACGGATTGATGAGTCTCAAGACTTCATTGCAGGGGATCAGTCTGTGGGAAGTCGACTGGGGGTATACAACATCTCTCCCGGAAATGTGATTGGGTCGGGAGAGTACTATACGAGAGGCATTCAGCATCTGAGGAAAATGTGTGATAAGGGTTGACAGTGCTTGTCTAGAGGCATTAAACATCTCGAAGAAAATGTGATTTGGTTGGAGAGTTCTAGACTAGAGGGATTCAACATCTGAAGGCAATGTGATTGGGTCGGACAGGGCTAGACTAGAGGCGTTAAAACTTGTCAAGAACATTATTATATTGGTTTAGAAACACAGTCACAGGGTTCTGGATTTACTTCGTTCAGACCTAAGTGGTTAGATAGAGGTAGACAATCTTATCGGTAGATCGGTACATCACACAGTAAATCACGGCTGGAGGGAAGCAGACTGGTGCTAGATAGTGGCTAGTCTAGAGGCATTGCAACATCTCAAAGAATTATAACTGGGTTCGACACGGCTAGTCTAGAGGCATTGAAACATCTCAGAGAATTATAACTGGGTTCGACACGGCTAGTCTAGAGGCATTGCAACATCTCAGGGAATTATTACTGGGTTCGACACGGCTAGTCTAGAGGCATTGCAACATCTCAGGGAATTATTACTGGGTTCGACACGGCTAGTCTAGAGGCATTGCAACATCTCAGGGAATTATAACTGGGTTCGACACGGCTAATCTAGAGGCATTTCCACAACTCAGAAAAATGTGATATGAGTAGGACAGTGCCATAGACTACAGGCGTTCAAACTTTTCAACAACAAAAAATGCGATCGATTTGTTAATATTGAACTCTATGATTTTATCATAAATTAATTCATGTTCTAAATATTTTTTGGAGAAAGACCAGAGCACAGCTAATTAAAACAGACACTCCCTACAATTTTCCGATTTTTAATGACCAAAGTCATTAATTAATTTTTAAGCCACCAAGCTGAAATGCAATACCGAACCCCGGGCTTCGTCGAAGATTACTTGACCAAAATTTCAAGCAATTTGGTTGAAAAATGAGGGCGTGACAGTGCCGCCTCAACTTTCACGAAAAGCCGGATATGACGTCATCAAAGACATTTATCAAAAAAATGAAAAAAACGTTCGGGGATTTCATACCCAGGAACTCTCATGTCAAATTTCATAAAGATCGGTCCAGTAGTTTAGTCTGAATCGCTCTACACACACACACACACACACAGACACACAGACACACGCACATACACCACGACCCTCGTTTCGATTCCCCCTCGATGTTAAAATATTTAGTCAAAACTTGACTAAATATAAAAAGGCCCATTCGATTACGCCACTTATTCCTTCAGTGTCAAGAGACTTGAAAACAGTTATTTTTTTTTTAAAGAACAAAAAGAATTGAGCCTATTAGATTGCGTCCCTTATTCCTTCAAAGCCAAAAAGGCTTAATTTTTTTTTTTTTTTTAAGTTTGGTCCCATTAGATTACGTCCCTTATTCCTTCAGCGTTAAGGCCAGACGACGGAAACTATCTCGTGTCTCAGCAACCGGCCTGTGTAATGGCGATAAATGTCTGCCGCTGATCTCCAGTAAAGTGGTCTTCCACCAAGTCACGTGTTTGGTTGGATTGTCGGGACGACGGAGGCTCAGTGTCTCAGGAACCGGTCACTAATGGCGATAACTTGTCTCTCGTGAAATCGCGCATTTCCCTTCTTGGCACCAGAGGACACGAGAGATGTTGATCGTTTAGCATTTCGATAATGGTGAAAAATCGGCCTCTCTGCTTTTAATCTCCTGCTAAATCACGCTCAAACATCGCGACAAAGCAGATTTGTGAGATGCTAAGTGCCTGGTATTCAGGTATGAGTCCTTCTCTGTTCTCCTTATCTCCTGCAGTTTCACTTTCTGGACATTTCATGGCATTGCTATCTTTGTGAGACCCTGAATGCCTCGAGTACTTGCTGTCTGGTTGCTGTTCCGTACTAATCTCCTGTACAGTTTTTTTCAATTCTCTCAAACCATTTCATCATTCATGTTATCGACGTACTTTCGTGAGCCTTTGAGTGTCTTTAGCACCTCGACAGCAAGTAGTAATGCAATGGCGCAATTCAATGATCACTGTATCAAGCTTTGAACTACACAGTCCGGATGATGTGGGTCGTGTACGACCCATACTTTCTTAAGAAGGATTCAACGTAAAAACTATGGGTCGTACACGACCCACGCCATCCGAAAAGGGATACACTTTTTAGCGCCTCTTTTTGGAGTATGGGTCTCACACGACCCACGCCATTTAAATAGTGATTAACACCGTAAAATTCCTTTTGAAATTCGACATGGGTCGTACGCGACTCGCACCATCCCGACTGTGTAGTTCGAGTTTGGTCAAGGTTTATATTCTTGTTTACAAACGTACCCGTTGGAGGCCCGGTCAGTAGGGCGATCCTATGGTGTTTGAGGATTACATTAAGTTTCAAGCAAAACCTTGTTTCGGAGGTACAGACACTAATGGTGGGCTCTGGGTCGTTCATGACCCAGGAAGCACGCTGAAGGTTACAGTGGCAAACTACAGAAATGGTTTGTTAATGCGTTAATTTGGTTTATACAATGTCTACAATGCAATGTTTTATTTCTGTTTATCATTGTTTCTAAACCAGTCGAAGTGTCTGATTGAATGCCTCTAGCCTAGCACTCTCCCGACCCAATCACATTTTCCTGAGATGTTGTATAGCCCCTGTGTGTAGCACCAGTCTACTTCCCTCTAGCCGTGACTTTCTGTCTGCGGATGGACCGATCTTTGCCGATCGATCTTGCCGTGGACTGGAGACTTTGATTAACTCCGTCCTTGCCAACACAGCTGTCCCACAAAGTCCTGACCTCTATCTATTACTAAATTTTTGTCTTTCGCGTTGCTGAGGAGAATGTCTACCTCTAGTTAGCCGATGAGGTCTAAATTAAGTAAACATAGAGCTTAGGCCTAGCCTACTGTGGTAAAGCTTTTGCTCTATCAAAATCAGTAGTCGCTGAAAATAAACTTTAGCGACAGACACATCAATGTCGAAGTGTTATGAATGTGTATTCAGTTGGACAGGCGATGAGAACAAGGTGTGTGCGTGTAAGGTATGCGTATGATTTGTGTTAATGCGAGTGGCTAGCGTGCTATCCTTCTTAGCGCAACTACTACCCCGCTCTTCTTGTCAATTTCACTGCCTTTGCCATGAGCGGTGGACTGACGATGCTACGAGTATACGGTCTTGCTGAAAAATGGCAGCTACTTGACTAAATATTGTATTTTCGCCTTACGCGACTTGTTTTTTTTTACATTTAGTCAAGTTTTGACTAAATGTTTTAACATAGAGAGGGAATCGAGACGAGGGTCGTGGTGTGTGTGTGTGTGTGTGTGTGTGTGTGTGTGTGTGTGTGTGTGTGTGTGTATGTGCGTGTGTGTGTGTGTGTGTGTAGAGCGATTCAGACTAAACTACTGGACCGATCTTTATGAAATTTTACATGAGAGTTCCTGGAAATGATATCCCCGGACTTTTTTTCTTTTTTTTCGATAAATACCTTTGATGACGTCATATCCGGCTTTTTGTAAAAGTTGAGGCGGCACTGTCACACCCTCATTTTTCAATCAAATTGATTGACATTTTGGCCAAGCAATCTTCGACGAAGGCCGGACTTCGGTATTGCATTTCAGCTTGGTTGCTTAAAAATTAATTAATGACTTTGGTCATTAAAAATCTGACAATTGTAAAAAAATTTATAAAACGATCTAAATTTATGTTCATCTTATTCTTCATCATTTTCTGATTCCAAAAACATATAAATATGTTATACTTGGATTAAAAACAAGCTCTGAAAATTAAAAATATAAAATTTATGATCGATCAAAATTAAATTTTCGAAATCAATTTAAAAACACTTTCATCTTATTTCTTGTCGGTTCCTGATTCCAAAACCATATAGATATGATATGTTTGGATTAAAAACACGCTCAGAAAGTTAAAACGAAGAGAGGTACAGAAAAGCGTGCTATCCTTCTCAGCGCAACTACTACCCCGCTCTTCACTGCCTTTGCCACGAGCGGTGGACTGACGATACTACGAGTATACGGTCTTGCTGAAAAATTGCATTGCGTTCAGTTTCATTCTCTGAGTTCGACAGCTTGACTAAATGTTGTATTTTTGCCTTACGCGACTTGTTTTAAATTTTGTTTTGTTTTGTGCCTCTTGACACTAGGGAAATAACGGACGTAGTCGAATGGCCCAACTTAAAAAAAAAAACCTTTCCATAAAATTGAGCTTAACTCTGCCCACATCAAACTAATTTCATTCAGTAATAGAAATATTTGGTTACGGCCCCTATTCCTTCAGCGTTCTTTAGATTTGGACCCCTCAGTGATCGAGGAAGCATCAACGCCGGTTCGACAGGGTTTGTCAGTTTGTCTCTCACGGTTAATGAAATTGCGCATCATCTCGTGTAATAGCCCTCCACAACCGCGTCGGAGGCAAGTAGCGAAGAGACAGCAGACGGCGGACTCCCTCGAGCGAGAACGACCGAGTCGACATTTGCCGGCCCTCGGGAGACACGGCGACAGTCAATTAAGGAGATAGGCACCAGGAGAAGTGGACACAAATCAATATTGATTGCTTTGCACCAGTTTTGCAGGTTTTAATATTGCTTTCTTTGAAAATAAATGTGTAATCAAATCAAAGAGAGAAAGAGAAGTGGGAAAGAGAGCGTGTGTGTGTGTGTGTGTGTGTGTGTGTGCGCGCAAGTGTGTGTGTGTGTGTGAGTGTGTGTGTGTGTGCGTGTGTTTTCAACGGTCGTGTGTGTGTTTTCAACGGACGGGAAGTGTGACTAAAAGTCTCGCCTATCTGAAGACTTCCGTTGCAATTCCAACTTGGCCAATTTGTCTGACTTTAAATAATCCCCATTCACTACGAACCCCACAGTCGTGGCCGGGTCACATATGTTGTCCTTGTTTTACCTTTGAGTAGTGGTTGCTGTGGCTTAAAAAAATTAAGAGTCAATTAACCAGTGAAATATGCATTCACTTTCTGTGGCTAATTTGACATTTCTGCCAACCACATGTCTGTTTGATGCCAGATTATGCACATCTTCAGTCATATGATTTGAAGTGTTGCACATGTCGTATTTAGACAGCTTACGTCCCTTTGCTTGTCAAATCTTATGCAATTTGGGATTTCCCCCAGGCTTCAGTCCATTTTCTTTCAAATATCACAAACATACGCTTTCGAAAAAAAGATGTATAAAATCGCCAGCTCCGGCTGTCTCGGCACACCCTGTCAGCATGCCAGAAACAGCCAGTATTAAGCCAATTAGGAGCACCCGACATTTGGCCCGAATGCTCCCCAGAAACAGCCAGTATTAAGCCAATTGGGAGCACCCGACATTTGGCCCGGATGCTCCCCAGAAACAGCCAGTATTAAGCCAAAGAGCACTCCACATTGAGCCTGGATGCACCCCACATTGAGCTTGGATGCACCCCACATTGAGCCTGGATGCACCCCACATTGAGCTTGGATGCACCCCACATTGAGCTTGGATGCACCCCACGTTGAGCCTGGATGCACCCCACGTTGAGCCTGGATACACCCCACATTGAGCCTGGATGCACCCCACATTGAGCCTGGATGCACCCCACGTTGAGCCTGCATACACCCCACATTGAGCCTGGATGCACCCCACATTGAGCTTGGATGCACCCCACATTGAGCTTGGATGCACCCCACATTGAGCCTGGATGCACCCCACATTGAGCTTGGATGCACCCCACATTGAGCTTGGATGCACCCCACATTGAGCCTGGGTGCACCCCACGTTGAGCCTGGATACACCCCACGTTGAGCCTGGGTGCACCCCACATTGAGCCTGGATGCACCCCACGTTGAGCCTGCATACACCCCACATTGAGCCTGGATGCACCCCACATTGAGCCTGGATGCACCCCACATTGAGCCTGGATGCACCCCACATTGGGCCCAGATGCACCCAACACGAGGCCACAAGACATGTGCACAAAAACATGGGGCCGATATGGGGCTCACATGCGGAGCTGGTAGGGCATTTTTAACATGGAACTATCACAACACTTCTGTCACGCTCTTCGCGTTCAAAAATTGATGAGATGTGACATTTCGGTTAATGGTGGCCTTCAAATCGATACATTCCTGAACTGACTTTTCGCATGCTTGTGATTCATCATAACAAGAAAATACTGGCAACTTGCACATTCCAATCTGTTCTTGTGTTAAAGAAACTGAATACAGATGATAACGACACGTTTGGTAGTTCTGTCGCAACTCGGTGCCAGAGGTCGATCGCTAAGAGAGAGAGAGAGAGAGAGAGAGAGCGAGAGCTAGAGAGAGAGAGAGTCCGTTTGTGTGTGTGTGTGTGCTTGTGTGTGTGTGAGTTGGGGACGTGTGTGTGTATAAGAGAATGGGTGTGCCTGTGCGTGAGAGAAAGAGAGAGGGGGGGGGGGGGCGTGTGTGTGAGAAAGAGAGAGAGAGAGAGAGAGAGAGTAATCAGAATGTGTACGCAATGGGGGGGGGGGGGGGGGATACAAGAAGTTGCAGGCGAAGGAGGAAGAGGACCAGCAGCATTATATTATCGATTATCAGAACGAGCCCCGTCGCCTTCTATCCCCTCACGTGTGTGTTGCTAAATCTCAATCCTACTTTCTCTCATTGATCGAGCCAGGGCACCCTGTGGTGTACCTTCCGGTCCACCATCCAGCAGAGGCGTGACAGCGACATCGCAGGGACACACGCCGTGGCTATGGGGCTTTAGTTCCATAGAGGATGGATGCTTATATTATTATAGGGTATGCGTCTTCAATATATTACCCCCCAACCCCCACTCCCCCCCCCCCCAAAAAAAAAAGAATAAAGACTGACACATAAAACTCACACAAACACATGCACGCACTCGCACATACCACCAACAGACGAGAGAAAAACAAACCGTCTCGGGCACATTTTTAGTCAGTAGATGAAAAAAGCGATTGCGCACTGTTATATCTCGTGGACTAATTGGGAGGTTCTAACAACAACAACAACAACAACAACAACAATACCACCAACAACAGCAACAACAACGATATCAACACTTGCCCTCACGTTGGCATGGCAATACTCTATTCCACTTTCTCCCATTGATCGAACGAAACCTCTACCTATGGGTGCACGAAGCGGAAGGGGGAAAGGGCGGGAGCGACCTCGAATGACGCACAGCAGCGGCGACTGTCACAGTGTGAAAGGAGGGCTTATGGGTCTAATTCGGTGCCAGTTATTCGCTTTTCGCTTTGGTGTTTTTCTTGGCTCTACAAAAAACAAAACAAAAAAAAGCCGGAAAAAAAGCCCTGCGTCCATTTAATCTCTTGATGAAAAAGCGATCCTATTATTGTTCGGGGACTAACCACGATACACACGACTTCAACAACTTACAACAACAACAACAGCAACGACGACGACAACACGTGCCCTCTCGCAATGATGGAATGGTAACGTTTTGTTTTGAAATAAATTAATAATTGTAACGTTTTATTTTGTCTGAAATGAGTAGTTGTAATGAGTTTTGTTGTCTTAAATCAAACGTTTCTTTCTTGACGTTTTTAAACATTATTATTCTTGTCCAAAAGTATATGAGTACCACCACCACAACCGACAACAACCTGTAATACTTGGCCTCACATGCATCTTGCCAATTTTCAATTCCACCGCGGTGTCCCCCCATTGACCAAACCATGTAGGTGTACTAACTGGGAGAGATACAACACCGACAACAACAAAAGTGGCACTTGGCAAAGATGCGATACAGCACGTCAAACAGCTCGAACGTATTGTTCTTCATGCAGCTTTTGGAAAGAAGCATCACGTTAAACTGTCATGGCTGATGGGCGAAGTCCATTTCGCGCAGTCTACTTCAAAAAGCTCTCTGCACAAAGCTTTCGCGCTGAAGTTTCCGTAAAAAGACTTCGAACTTCGGGTTTAATTACGTACAGCCTTAAAATGCGTCTTGCCAATGTTCAAGTCCCCTAACTAACTCCCCCCCCCCCCCCCCCCCCCCCCCTTGACCGAATCCTGTAGCTGTCCGTGTCCCTACTGGCGCACTATCCGAGAGGGGTAAGGACAAGCGACAGTTGAAGGACATATGATATGCGACTAGTGACACTCTCGTCTGCAACTGAAGTCGTCTAATTCGATAGAGTCGACCCCCCCCCCCCCCCCCCCCGACCGTGTGTGTGGTTGTGTGTGTGTATGTGCGTGTCCCCGTGCGCTTGTATGTGTGTGTGTGTGTGTCTCCTGCGCTTGTGTTTTTGTGTGTGGGTGTGTTGGGGAGGGATGAAGAGGTATTGGAAATGGCAGCGCTGTCACAGACCCCTGAGGACACATGCTGCCGGCGGTAATTAAGTTTTATCACTCTGTCAGTCGTAACTGTCATCAGGCCGCGTGCACCTTCATCAACGCTTCACATTTCACTTGCACGTGCTGCGCGTCAACCATTTCGGGGTGGGGGTGGGGGAGACATGGAGTTTAGAGGGAGATAAGCGAAAAAGAGAATTGTTGAAGATCGGGGTGGGGCGGTTGCTTTAGGCCGTCCTTAAAATTAAGCCCGAAGTCGACATCGCGAAGACTTTTTTTTATTTTTTACACCGAAACGTCAGAGCCATAGCTTTGAGTAGACTTCGCGAAGTCGACTACGCCCAATTCATTATAGGTCTTGTACCGCCCCCCCCCCCCCCACCCCACGAAAGCTCATTCCTCCCTGCCTCCAGAAAACAAGCATGAACGCATGTAGGTGTTCGAAAATAAAGGGCCGAGGTGCACCAGAGTTACCTACCGGGTAGGAGCCAGCCTCGTCGGGCATGGGAATTAAAAATTGTAAAAAAGGCTGAAAATGTGTAAGTAATAACAAAGTCGACGGCGCGAAGCACCTAGCCTTACTAGGGGGGTCCGGGGGCATGCCCGCCCCCCCCCCCCCCCCCCCGGAATTTTGTTCTCTCCAAAAAAAAAAAAAAATGCTGCAATTTGGTGTCAACATTCTTAGCTCCAAGTTTGCCATTTAATTCAGTTTTTAGAACCATTTTTGCCTCCCTCATTTTTTTTCGGCGGAAACTTCTGCTTTTTCGGCGGAACAAAAAACCAATTCGGCGGAAATTTGCCTTTCGGCGGACAATTCCCATGCCTGCTCGTGTTGGATTGGTTGCAATTGAAATTTGTTGTGATTTCAACCGAATCAGACCCCGCGGTTTGTTCTCTCCGGTTTGGATGCTACCCACTTTATTCGGTTCGTGCACCTCATCCCTGATACCCATTCATGCACCTCAGCCCCGATACCCATTCATGCACCTCTGCCCTGAAACCCATTCATGCACCTCAGCCCTGATACCCATTCATGCACCTCATCCCTGATACCCATTCATGCACCTCATCCCTCATCCCCATTCATGCACCTCATCCCTGATACCCATTCATGCACCTCATCCCTGATACCCATTCATGCACCTCAGCCCTGATACCCATTCATGCACCTCATCCCTGATACCCATTCATGCACCTCAGCCCTGATACCCATTCATGCACCTCATCCCTGATACCCATTCATGCACCTCTGCCCTGATACCCATTCATGCACCTCATCCCTGATACCCATTCATGCACCTCATCCCTGATACCCATTCATGCACCTCAGCCCTGATACCCATTCATGCACCTCATCCCTGATACCCATTCATGCACCTCTGCCCTGATACCCATTCATGCACCTCATCCCTGATACCCATTCAAGCACCTCAGCCCCGATACCCATTCATGCACCTCATCCCTGATACCCATTCATGCACCTCAGCCCTGATAGTGACCCATTCATGCACCTCATCCCTGATACCCATTCATGCACCTCATCCCTGATACCCATTCATGCACCCCATCCCTGATACCCATTCATGCACCTCATCCCTGATACCCATTCATGCACCTCAGCCCTGATACCCATTTATGCACCTCATCCCTGATACCCATACATGCACCTCATCCCTGATACCCATTTATGCACCTCATCCCTGATACCCATACATGCACCTCATCCCTGATACCCATTTATGCACCTCATCCCTGATACCCATTCATGCACCTCATCCCTGATACCCATTCATGCACCTCAGCCCTGATACCCATTCATGCACCTCATCCCTGATACCCATTCATGCACCTCATCCCTGATACCCATTCATGCACCTCAGCCCTGATACCCATTCATGCACCTTAGCCCTGATACCCATTCATGCACCTCATCCTTGATACCCATTCATGCACCTCAACCCTGATACCCATTCATGCACCTCATCCCTGATACCCATTCATGCACCTCATCCCTGATACCCATTCATGCACCTCAGCTCTAGATACCCATTCATGCACCTCATCCCTGATACCCATTCATGCACCTCAGCCCTGATACCCATTCGTGCACCTCAGCCCTGATACCCATTCATGCACCTCATCCCTGATATCCATTTATGCACCTCAGCTCTGATACCCATTCATGCACCTCAGCCCTGATCAGTACCCATTCATGCACCTCAGCCCTGATACCCATTCATGCACCTCATCCCTGATACCCATTCATGCACCTCAGCTCTGATACCCATTCATGCACCTCAGCCCTGATCAGTACCCATTCATGCACCTCATCCCTGATACCCATTCATGCACCTCAGCCCTGATACCCATTCATGCACCTCATCCCTGATACCCATTCATGCACCTCATCCCTGATACCCATTCATGCACCTCATCCCTGATACCCATTTATGCACCTCATCCCTGATACCCATACATGCACCTCATCCCTGATACCCATTTATGCACCTCAGCCCTGATACCCATTTATGCACCTCATCCCTGATACCCATTCATGCACCTCAGCCCTGATACCCATTCATGCACCTCATCCCTGATACCCATTCATGCACCTCATCCCTGATACCCATTCATGCACCTCAGCCCTGATACCCATTCATGCACCTTAGCCCTGATACCCATTCATGCACCTCATCCCTGATACCCATTCATGCACCTCAGCCCTGATACCCATTCATGCACCTTAGCCCTGATACCCATTCATGCACCTCATCCCTGATACCCATTCATGCACCTCATCCCTGATACCCATTCATGCACCTCATCCCTGATACCCATTCATGCACCTCATCCCTGATACCCATTTATGCACCTCAGCTCTGATACCCATTCATGCACCTCATCCCTGATACCCATTCATGCACCTCAGCCCTGATACCCATTCATGCACCTCATCCCTGATACCCATTCATGCACCTCATCCCTGATACCCATTCATGCACCTCAGCCCTGATACCCATTCATGCACCTCAGCCCTGATCAGTACCCATTCATGCACCTCAGCCCTGATACCCATTCATGCACCTCATCCCTGATACCCATTCATGCACCTCAGCCCTGATCAGTACCCATTCATGCACCTCATCCCTGATACCCATTCATGCACCTCAGCCCTGATACCCATTCATGCACCTCATCCCTGATACCCATTCATGCACCTCATCCCTGATACCCATTCATGCACCTCATCCCTGATACCCATTCATGCACCTCATCCCTGATACCCATTCATGCACCTCAGCTCTGATACCCATTCACCTGTTTGCACTCAACTGCTCGCTGAACCGTGCGGATTAAAATACATCTGCCATTTCTTGTCGTAATCTTGAGCAGTGTCATAAACTGCATCGTTTTCGAATAACAAAAAAAAAGGAAAGAAAATAGCTAAGTGCTCTTATCATGAGAGCAGAGACAAAGGCGAGAAAGATGGAACCTTTTATACCCCCGATAGCGCAGTATGGCTGCTTTTAATGGCGGGGCAGAAATAGGTCAAAGACATAAACGCCCGCTCGTTACAAATTTGAGTGTGCGTAGGATTTGTTGCCCACGTACGAAAATGACGAAGATGATAAGAAGGCACTTTCGACAAGTAAGCGCCAAATCAGAATCTAAAACTCATGATTTTTTGCGTTCCGTGTTTTGCGTGCGTGCGTAATGTCAACCGCCTAGGCTCTCATAATTAATTTATGCGTCCGTTATTTTGCGTTTGAGTGCGTGTATGTGTGCGTGCGTGTGTGTGTGTGCGCGCGTGTTTACATGAGAACTTTTGCCGTGTGACTTTCCTTTCCTAAGAGCTGTTGTTTTCAGTAATACCCATTAGAGACATTTTCTTTTTCTGTCGGATTCCCCCCCTCGTGTATACATCTTAGGCCTCTAAAACGTCAGTGTTGGAGACATACGAACACTGTCTTGGGAGTACCTTCAGCAGTTCAAAGGCACACTCCTTTCCGAGTAAACAGTTCAGCTCACCATCACTGACAGATCTTGCCAGGCTTTTACATGGGATAAGACCATCCCTGCACTTGGTCACATCACCAAAAATCAACAACAGCCTTGGTGGATATTTTTTTTGTATGAAGTGATTGCGTTAAAGCCACTAGGGCCTTTTTAAGAATTGTATTCATCACAAAAATAATTCCAACTCATCACAGCAAGCCGTCAGTGTGCTTATTTTCGGTATGTGTCCATTGGAAGGATTGTCCTATCCTATGTAGACTATGTAATAGCCTGGCCAGATCTGATTTGCTGAGCAGAACAGTTTACACGCCTTTAATTATTCTAATAGTCTTTCTCCATACCCTTTAATGCACGTTTCTCATGAACTTCCAATAGAAAAGTATGCGGTCGTTGCACGTGCACAGAATCTCGTTGCAGCATTCATGTTTGGCAGGAACATGTGCTATTCAAACTGCAAAAATCCAATATCAAGTGTACTGATTTTAATTAGGTGAAATGTCTTACGGGGTTGTTGTCGTTGTGGTTAATGTCTGTGCTCTTTGATTTTGATTTGGTTAATTGTGCGACGTCGGCATTTTCTGTACTCTCTGATTTTGATCAGGTTAATTGTGCGACGTCGGCATTTTCTGTACTCTCTGATTTTGATTAGGTTAATTGTGCGACGTCGGCATTTTCTGTACTCTCTGATTTTGATTAGGTTAATTGTGCGACGTCGGCATTTTCTGTACTCTCTGATTTTGACCAGGTCGTAAATAACCCAAAAACAAGAATAATTCATTCACGACAACGTCCAATAGCTGACATTAAAAATATAATTGTTTGGTAGTTTCAGTTATCACACGGTTCATAAATCAACAATTCTTGTTTTTGATTCATGATTTTGGAATGTTAGCAAGCTGTGTACTCTGTTTCGGATTCCTTTCCAATAAGGTCGAATATACAAAAAGAACAAGTATCATTTTCTGAACTTGATTTGCCGCAGCCGAGATTCTGGTTTGAATATTTTGTAACCAGCCTCCATTGTGATAGTTATCAAGACAGCCTGATTGCATTGTGCTGTTCGCAGGAAGTGGGCCTCTCACAGAAATGGGAACAAACTGCCTAAGCATGACACATGGCATATTAAACATCGTCCACCCTCTCTAATGGGGACTGCCTTTTTAACTCGGAATTCCGATTCCTGACTGATACAAATCAGCCGTGTTCAGGAGTGAAGGAAAATTATGCTGGTAGGTGCAGTTTTGCGAAAAGCCTCCACCACTAAAACTGTAAAAGTGTGTCTGTTAGCAACCAATATCGATCCAGCTAAGCTGCAAAGATCCTTGCACATCACCTGGCAGAGTTTTACGATCTGGAATGATTTATTCTTGACTTTTATCATCTTTGAAGCACTTGGATTCGTATTTTTATCAGTGGGTATGCTCTACTGAATGAATATTCATGACTGTTATTGATTACAGCGACTTTTCCATAACGCCAAATGGCACTCATAGACCTGAAGAATTCAAGCTGTTGGGCTCTTCAAACGTCAGTCAGCCGCGTACGCGCGCGCGCGCGTGTGTGTGCGTCAGTTTTTGATTATATGACATATTAACAAATCCTGAGATGAAAGTGATACTTGCGAGAGTGGATATTCTTTCCGGCACAGTTTCTGATTTTTAGTTAGCTTTTAAACTGCCATTGGGGTGGGTGGGTGTCTGAGGACCAGAGAGAGTGGGGGTTGGGGGGTGGATGGGCTGATAGAGCTTAGGTGAGCGAGAGGCATGACATAGGCCCTAATACGTTCTATCACGTCACACGCTTCGTTGCTGAAGCAGCTGAACTGTTTGCATCTGCAAACATTGAGCTAAACTCACACGGATATTTTCCAACAGACAGCCTTTGGTTCTATGACAGACAGCTTAAGTTGCACTGCCATCCCAACAGAGCAATGAGAAAGAAGGAATATTTAACATGCGACGGTGAGCTTTGACAAGGGAAAGAATAGAAATGCAGCGCTGCTAGAGAGAGACTGAGAGGGGAAGAAGCATGAAAACAAAATCATCGCGTAAAGGTTGACCTCAATTGACCCCCAAGTTGACTTCGCGAAGTCCTTTCACAGAAAATTCAGTGCCAAAGCTTCGTGCAGCGAGATTCGCGAAGTAGACTTTCGTCCAATCACTAATTAGGCATTAGGTCATGTCACACCCTGCTTTGCTGGCAACTGCACGCTACATTGGCTCTTACAAGGGTTCGCTGAAGGAAGGTTTGCATCTTTAACGTGCGTGAGCGTAGAGATTTGAAACAAATAGAAGACGGAGCAGGGCTTGGGACGGAGAAAGAGAGAGAGAGAGAGAGAGAGAGAGAGAGAGAGAGAGAGAGAGACAGTGAGGGGACTTTGCGCTGACTAGTGAACAAAGATGAGCGAAAGAATCATGAAACAATGAGTTATATCACGTCACAGACGCTCGAACGTATTTTTCTGCATGCAGTGTTGGGGTATAATTATGACACAAAGCATCGAGCTGAACTGTCATGCCAAACGGAGTAAGAGAAACAATGAAAGCGGCTGAACTGTCGGTCAACGTTCAACATGGGTATTATTCTACATGCAGCTCTTGGGCATGTGGAAGACAGCTTTAAAGTTGAAAATTCATTCCAACATTGTTTGAGTAAAAAGGTAGCTTTGACATGCGTGAGCGTGGTGGCTGTTTTTGAAGCTTACATAGGGGGGGCCGTGGACATGCAACTGAGAGAGACTGATAGAGAGAGAGAGAGAGAGAGGGGGGATTTGTGTGTTCCTTTTAATGGAATGCGCGAGTAAAGAGATTTGCAGGAATAGAAGTCAATTTGCGAGGGCAGGACTGAGAGAGAGAGAGAGAGAGAGAGAGAGAGAGAGAGAGAGAGGGGGGGGGGGGGGAATCAGAGGGGCTTTGAGCAGAAAGCGCTTAGCTGAGTGAAAGAGGTATTCAACAATAATCATGTAACTTTTAATAGAATGCGTGAGTTTACAGATTTGCAAGGAATAGAAGACAACTTGCAACTTCGAGAGAGAGAGAGGGGGGCGGCTTTGAGCCTAAAGCGCTTAGCTGAGCCATAGACCTATTATTAGGGTCCCTGGCTGAGCGAAAGGGGCAATGAAACAATGCGTTATATCCCGTCACACGCTCCGCTGAGCTCTGTCCCTAAAGTGTCAGGGAAAGGGAAATTTGGTTGATGCTAGCCTGGCGTTTTATATGACCTTTCGCATTTTACTGCCAGAGAAACGAGGGTGGGGGGGGAGGGAGAAGGAAGGCAGTGAGAAAAGAAGTAAAGAAAATCCCAGTCGGAATATTGTTCCTGAATATGCAAGTTTGTTGGGTTTTTTTAAGAGTGAAAGAGAGATCGAGAGAGCGGCTGTAAGATGCTTGTTTTGAGAAGTGGGGAAAGAAAAGAAAGAGTGCAGTATGAGAAAGGAAAAAATAGAAATACAAAATAAATTAATGGCAATCTGATTTTCTTCTTTTATCTTTGGATTAACTTTTTGAGAGAAAGTGCATGTCTTGGAGAGAGTACATTAATTAAAGAAAGTCTGTAAACAAAAGACTTTAAAAAATGTGTGTGTGTGTGTGTGTTGACAGTGCGATTTCCCCCCAAAACAGACTTACATAAAACGTCATGCATTTTTTCCCTATGCACATCCTAATTGTAAAAGATTTCTCAATTTTCCCCTAATCTACTTAATGATGTCGATTTTTGCACACAGAAATAAAGTTCAGGCACTGTGGTAATGGTTCACTCTTGATTACTCATGCTCCATTGCTGGACATACTGATTTAATGATGTCCCCAGACATTCTTGTGATATGACGGATGCAATAGCCTTGTGGAAAATACATCAGCCTACTATGTTGAAGCTTAAATGTTCGAATCCCTGCCGCACCTGGTTCCGTTAAGGGCGGAGACTTTTCCGATCTCTGTGGTCAACTTATGCGCAGACCTGCTAGTGCCTTAACCCCCTTCGTGCATACATGCAAGCGCGAGACAAAAGACGCAAGGAAAAGATCCTGTAATTCATGTCAGAGTTCTTCCGGTTTATTCCCAGAAAAGTGAGTATGGTTGCCTAAATGGTGGGGGGGGGGGGGGGGGGGACCACACACGTAAAAACCCACTCATGCAAAAACACAAGTCTACATGGGGGTTTCAGCCCATAAACGCAGAAGTGATTTCAAGAGCATTAAGTACGAGCACGAGTGAGCACTCCATCCCCTCCCTATCCCCTGGCGCTTTGCAGGCTGCTAACTTAAAAGGCCAAAAAGAAAAATATGTCTGTTTCCGGTAACCCGACCGACCCTATTTTTAAGCGCCAACCCTAAAGTGGTTTTTTTCGCTTTTCGCACACACACACACACAAAAAACAAAACAAATAAACCAAAAAAAAAATAAAGTCAAGTATACTTTATTTAGTTTCAATATATCTAGGTAAAAAACATGTGCTAAATAATTGTAAGTAGACTAAGGAAGTGTTTAATTTTTTTTTTTAAACCGTAAAAAGACTTTAACAAAACGCAAGAAAAAGGTTTAAAAAAAATAAAAAAATTTAAATAAAAAATAAAAAACGACCGACCAACCCTATTTTTTTTGGCGATGTTACCGGAAACAGACAGATTTTTCTTTTTGGCCAAAGGCTAAGAGAGGATTATGTAGCGTCAAGCCACGTTGAGGGCACCTACCAAGAAAGAACTCCTTCTCTTTTCCCTTTGACTATAAGTGTAACCTAATCTTACCTGTTCTTCTTCTTCTGCGTTCGTGGGCTGAAACTCCCACGTACACTCGTGTTTTTGCACAAGTGGAATTTTTACGTGTATGACCGTTTTTACCCCGCCATTTAGGCAGCCATACGCCGCTTTCGGAGGAAGCATGCTGGATATTTTCGTGTTTCTACAACCAACCGAACTCTGACATGGATTACAGGATCTTTTCCGTGCGCACTTGGTCTTGTGCTTGCGTGTACACACGAAGGGGGATAAGCCACTAGCAGGTCTGCACATAAGTTGACCTGGGAGATCGAAAAAATCTCCACACTTAACTCACCAGGCAGCCGCCGCCGGGATTCGAACCCTCGACCTTCCGATTAAGAGGCCGACGTCTTACCACCCCGCCACAGCGCCCGTCAATCTTACCTGTCATGTCAGACCTCTTGCAATGCAGGGATACTTTTGGTCTAAAGGGTGTCCTTTCATCACAAGTACAACTTACATTTACATTTCTCGAGCATTCCTGGCTTTTCTAGGGGACTAACATGCTCATGGGTGGGACTGAAAAATGTCATGAATCCTCAACCTCAACCGAACCAAAAACCAAATCAAAAGAGAGAAGAAAAAAAGAGGCCATAATCGAGTCCGGATTTCCGGCATATACCGGAAGAATCCCACCCATGCATGCTTCAGGGAAAGGTGTGGGTTAACCCTCTTTTTTTTTGGCATGGATTTTCTTTTCAAAGTACTGCTTCTGGCACACTTTGTCAGAGATCTTGTGGGAGTGTCTGTAAAACTCAGTACAGGTATTGTGCAAAAGAAAGACCAAGAGCCAGCTTGGTGCATTTGTCACAATCTCATTTTATTAAGTCAACAAGTGAAGAATAACAGCCTCAAACACATAACCACACACAATAACCCTATTGACTACCTGCAAAATCTAATCAAAAATCAGATTATGAAAAGTCAAATTACAAGGAGAACAACCTGGAATATGACCTCCAGGGGAGGCTATCAGCTTGCTGCAAGTCAAAGGACAATTTACAGCTGTCAGCGAATTCTAAGTGTTGTCATAACTAGCGAATTCTAAGTGAAGTCATAACTAGGAAGTACAGTAATGGTTGCAGTCAAGGGGTAAATATGGACAGTGGGTAAAAAAAGTTCTTCTAACATGAAGCCAAAACTAAGCACCTTCAAACAGACATGCACCTGTACAGTACATTCTCACAGGTATTGACAGTATGTATCACACGCAATCCTCAAAACTTACACGTCCATGACAACAGTACAAACACGTAACCACAAAATCGGGTTTATCCTACATACGTGAGAGAGACACCCGTGAGATAATAATCGTTCAAATCACACGTGTGTATATCATGTAAATGAGGTCATGTCAAGCAAGTCTGGCAGGGACCTGTTTTTCCACTGCTTATGATGCCAAAGTCACCGAGACAAACGTCATTATAGAAACAAAAATTGCGCTCGCTAATTACCCTCGATGAATCTTCAGAACTAACACGTCACACCACACTTTCAGAGTGACGTTTCTTTGCTTTGACGTAATAGATTGCACGAGGCTTTAGAAGCGATCGAGGTTCCAAAACAAGCGTCTTCAATTTAGCTGCCTCGACTGCAAGACATTTTCAGTAAAATACACGTAAGTACAGTATGTAGGATAAACAGAATACTACATGGCTTGCTGTGTTGTACCAGATTTACACTCGTTGCTTTTTCAAATAGTGAACAGCTCGCTTTCGCTCGCAGTTCAATATTTAAAAAAACAACTCGTGTAAATCTGGTACGACACAGCAAGCCATGTAGTATTCTCTATATATCTCGCCGAATGCAATTTCAATCCAGATGATGTCTTACTTTAAGCAGAAGCAAGTAAGAAACACGGAATAACACATAGAGCTGCACCATGTTTTGATTGCAATTTGCGCCTCTGCATGAAATATTTCTTCAGAAAGATTCATGAAACTTAATAACGTGGATGGTTGAACCTTTCTTTAATCCTCATTTCAGACTCTGCATGACGTATTTCTTCCACGGAATCATGGCTGTGGATTAATCCTTGGCGTCCCCTATGCCATCTGCTCCAATGGCAAACATGGCTTCTGCTTCAGGCAAGCATGGCGAATCGTAGATTTTGCAAATGCGAGTTTCTCCTCTTCCTTTCCGAAGGGAGAGTCTGAAACAGGACAAAAAGAGGAATATATATAATCATCCTAGTAAAATCATTACACACATACAAGCAGAAGCACATCAAAACAAAAATCACAGACACACATCCAATTACATGTTACTAGTAGTAACATGTGAACACATATTTTTTGACCTGGCTGGCATTTTGAAAGTGAGTTACATCCATGCTTCTTAGATAAATTCATTATTTGTATCATAAGTGTTTGTCTCTCTGTCTGTCTGTCCGTCTGTCTGTCTGTCTGCCTGTCTGTCTGTCTGCCTGCCTACTTCAAAGACCATTTGTGACCCTCCACCACGAAATGAGTCGCGTCACCTCGCGCGGTTCTGCGCTAGGCTTAATATAAGTCCGGGGAGTGTCTTGTAACAGTGTGAGGGTCACCTAAGTCACAGGCGTATAACTCAAACCGTTTTCGCTCTTTTCTAAAACGGTTTTCACCACTGGATAGAGCATAAAAAACTCTTTAGGAAAATGTAAAAATATGAAAATCATGCAAAGGTGACATGCGACTCATTCCGTGGTCGACGTACTAGTGAATGTAACGTTTCTTTTTGTCAATAAGAAATGTTCCATTAACCTACAATTCTTGTTTCTTGATTATGTAACATGTGAACATGTGTCTTGGTTACTATTGTTAAGGTTGCAGCCCTGAAAGTAAAAAAAAATGGTGTACTAGCCTTTGGGCTACTGATTCTGAACATTTACTAGCCAGAGAGCAAACTTTACTAGCCGAACCAACAATTTGTTTCAGCAACTTCACTCACATTTGGCGAGTAGATGAACATTTCTACTTGCCAGTTACAGGTTTCTACTCGCCATGGCGAGTAAAATACTCGCCACTTTCAGGCCTGGGTTGCGATGGGGTCAATATAATGCAAGGGAAGCAACATGATAAGAGTCTCAAACCTAAAGTGTTTTTTTTCATTTTTCATTTTTTTTTCTCCCCCCAAATATGTTTTTCAAACCTGAAGCTGGTTTGAAAGCACAGTTGAAAAATACAGACAGCAGCAAGGAAAAGAAGACTGCAGCAAACACTCACCTGGTGGTGGAGGCATGAGCAATGATGTTGCCGCCGATGGGTTTCTTGGGGTCAGCAGAAAACATGGCCGCTCCGTCTACCTGTGCTACCACCTGATTTGTCATCACCACTGCCACGCCATACTGCACAAATCACATCATAATATCACACTTAACTTCAATTGTTTTGGCTTAATTTATTGACATTTCATACAGAAATTTCTGACCGGTTCATCCTTAAAATCTTAATCAAATGAGGGACAGCGATATTTAAAGATCTGAAAACAAAGGGACACAAGCACTTTAAATGCATACATTACACCCTTAGTTCCTAAAAATTGTCAACTGCCAGTGAATGCGTTAAGATTTTTTTTATATCTATGTTGCATAAGGCTGGCGATAAGGCCAGAATTCGCACACATTCCAGAATAATAAATCATTTCAAATTATAACGTTTCTACAGTCCTGTGTAAGTCCTCTTTTTTCAAAGATTGGATGGAGAGAAAAACCATTCATTAACAAAAGGTGGTTTGTGAGACATTAAGCTACAGATCTGCAATGACAAACCTCATCAGCCAATCTGAGCAACATGCGCAGGAATCTAGCCAGGTGCATCTGCCGTGCAGACAACTCCCCTCGCCCAGAGTAGTCTGTCCTGTACAGGGCGGTGGCACTGTCTACAATCAGCAGTGCATACCTGAAACAATGCAATTTCCCCATGGAAAGATGGAGAAAATCCATGGGTACAACACACATGTATACTTGAGAAATATTCTTCATAAGTGAGAGATGTCATTTTCATTCCATATGAATTTGCTCACTTAGTTCACCTGTATCAAATTTTAAAAGCATTACAATTACCTACTCAAAACAGCAACAAGAAGAACAACCAATACAGATCAGGCAACAATTATGTTCAACGCCACAGCTACTTCCAGCACATCGCAAACACAAACACACCCAAACCCTTACACAGCAGGCAAATCTACTTGTGACTGTTCAATATGATAAGAAATATTTTAATTCCAATGCTGGAAGGGCAACTGCAACAGACTGAGCAAAGCAAAAAGAATTCCCAATTAATTGTACATTGTATAACATTTGTAAAATGATTTACCGTATTTTCCGGGTTACAAGGCGCTACAGCGCATAAGGCGCACCCCCTTCTTTTTAAACAAAATTGTAATCCAGTCACCCATTGGGCGCAGGGGGCCGATAGGGCGCACCAAAATTAAAAAAGTATACCGGTAACAAACGGTCGAAGAATGAAAATAAGCTGCACATCAAAGGAAGAATACAGAGTGGAAATATGTGTGCTCTGTGTGTGCGGCGAGATCAAAGGCAGGTCCATTGTCATAGCTGGGTTGCCTTGTTTAGACACTGACCTTCTTCCCAGGGGTCAATGACCCAGTTTTTGCTATGAGAGGTGGTTCCCCTGTCATAGATCTGAGAGAGGAAACACTTCCTGCACCGGGGTCAGTGACCGAGTTTAACCTATGGGGTGATGTCTTGAGAGGAAACTTGGCCAGGGTAGTACCTAGTAGCTGAAACATGCATTATCACAAGTTGTTTGACTGGTACTCAGGCGGTGTCTTTGATTTTTTTTGTATTTCATACACGGATTAGGCGCTTCGTTATAAAAGACGCAGGGGTCAAACTCGAGGAAAAAAGTCGCGCCTTATGACCCGGAAAGTACGGTAGTCAAACCTGCCTTGGCATTGGCAACTACCACTCAATCGATATACATTGTATTTGTAGAAAGGTCTGACTGTATATGAACATCCTGAAACTGACCTGGACTCTGCCATCATGGCTGCCGCCTGGATGAGAAGCTGTGACTGGTGGTCGCTGTTGTAGGCTCTGGCATATGCCACGTTGTCCAGTACATCACTGCCTTTCAGCCCGTACCTGCACACAACACACTCTTTTCATACAGACATGTCCTTTTATTCAAATCTGTCTTTTAAGTTTTGGATTTTTCTTCTCAAACTGCCAAAAGCTTTCCTGTCACTTTAGTGGAGCTGCCAAAATTCTAAACCTTTCATGGCTATCTTCACAAATTTGCGGGGAAAATTCATAGCAACATTACTGTAAAATAATAATCTGCATAACTTATTTGGTGCACAATAATGAAACAATTGGTATGAGTGAAATGCCACAGTAATAAAACAAATCACCAAAAGGTAAATTAAAATGACACTGGACAGAGTCTAGGGTAACGCCTCACACACATTAATTTCTGACTTTGAAAGACTTCACATCAGTGCCGTACCCAGTTTTTTTGTGTAAAATCTACAAAAGTACAAATTTGACTCTCCACATAATTCATACAGACAATTTCTGGATTCAAATCCAGTCAGGTGTTTATTAGTTAATGCCACATAGAAATTGTGGATAAATAGTATGGTTGAGTTGAACACGACCCAATACTAGGGCAGAACTATTGTGAAACCTATCAAAATTTACCTGTCAGCAACAGCCAGCAGTCTCTCTGGTCGGAACGTTCCCTCTGTGTCAATGTACATGGCCTTTCCCTCTCCACCTCCCATGTCTATTGGCAACTGAAACAGTAATGGACAGTCAGCACAGTCTAGACCAAGTGTAAGTCATCAGTCAGCAAAACATTAAGATGCTGAATGCGCGATTTGATCAAGTTACGTATTACATGGTGGTTTTTTAAAACTTTTTTTTTACTCATTTCGTAGAATAATGCTGATTTATTATGAAACTTACTTATTATTTGTTATAACAACTACCTCCAATAGCCTACTTTGTGCTGATCTTTGCATACTGGTAATACTATAATCTATGTGAGTTCCCAAGAACAAACATGCATTCTCTTTATTCACTTGACAAACGTACACCAGAGTAAACGGCACAAAGATTACTGCAAGCAGACACAAAATGCGCGTTGTTACAAGTGAATCTTATTGCCACAAATCTACGCACTAAAACATGAAGAGCAGACATGTTTGTTTACCTGACATGTGACAGCCATGGTGTGACATAGCTGTGTCTTTCCTGTTCTGAACTCCCCAAAGATCTCTGTGATGGAGCCCGTCTCAATACCACCTGGTAACACAAACATTTACACATTCATCAAAAGAGATATTCCATTTAGGCAGGTTTATAAAAAAAGAAAAAGCCTTCAGAATCAGAGACCATACCATACCAGACCAGACCATCTACAACTGTACATGAAATACAGAATACCTCAACAGATATCGTCAACTGATTCACTATCTGGAACATAAGTTGATGGAAATGTGCAAGATTAGTTCTTGCTCTATGAACAGACTGTTTCAAGTGGTGAAGTGTTGCCATGTTTTAATTTCTTATTGGTGAGGTTTTGTCCAATCCCGATACATTTTTACATTAATCCTCTACTGTATACAGTATAATCCCTCTAACAGGGTTCCTCCTAACTTGAGAACACTGATTTGGTCACTGTACTGTGTACAACCAAATATATGTACAGTACATTTAATCTAGTTCACACGTATGTTAAATGTCACAAAAGACCTACATCTGGAAAAAAATCTTTTAGTGTAAAACATCTTATAAGTTTAAAACATCTTACAAGTTACAAGTGTAAAATAAATAACCACTTGTGTACTAATAAATCTACTAGTGGAAATGTCGCTCAACCTTGCAGTAACTTGTCCAGTTCCTTGGACCCTGTGGTGACCTGGATGATCTCTGAGCGTTTCTGATGGAACTCTGTCGCTGTTGTGAACCCCATAGGCACCAGCTTAGCTGCTTCTTGCTACAAATGACAAAAAGTCTCTTGAAATTATCACATTACATCTCATACAGCTTTTATATTAAAAATATGTAAGGAATAAAAGCAACTGAAACTCAAAAAGTATTCATGTATTATTTCATGTTTTATGTAAAACCATTGGCTACGATTGGAGTGTTACTTGAAACTCTGACACAGCAATTGGAGTCACATGCCTGCTTATTGCCAGATTAAAACCTCAATGTGAACAAGTGCTTGAAGTAGTCACTATCAATATTATTGTAGCACTCTTTACTTGGCCTCTTCACAAAGACTGCATTAAAATCTTAAATGAAAGCCAAATCATAAGACCAATAATAATTTACTTATGAAAGATTCAAATAATTTATTTGGTTATACTTACAGGGATGTTTCTTAAAGTAAAAGTATAAAAACATTTTTTTAAAAGCTACAGCAATTTTTTCAAATGTTTTCAAAGTTTAACAAAAAGTCCACTAAGCAATTTTGCTAGAATGACGACAAGAGTTTGGCAATTTGAAAGTTTGGGCATTTCCCTGCATAATTATGTATCATTATACAAAGAACCGTATCATCTGCACTCTACTACTGAGTACTCACCACAATTTTATCAGCCTTGGCCTCACTGATGCCCTTGATAGCCAGGAGCATTTTCTTTGGAGCGAAGGCCACAGACTCCACAGTGTAGAACCCTGCCTCCTCCAGCTTCTTCACGTCTGTACCACTGATACCATTGCCCTGAAATATAAAGCAAGCAATTTCTTATATTTAGTTATAACTAGGCAGAGATACATGTACTCTTACTAAGGCCAAAAAAAAAAGAGGTCTGTTTACGGTAACATAGGCCAAAAAAATAGGGTCGGTAGGTCGGGATTTTTTTTCCCTTTTTTTTCTCTCAAAAAAACCAACATATTTTTACGTTATTTTTTTCCCCCCAAATGCCAAAAAAAGTCTAGGGTCGCGCGAAAAAAATAGGGTCGGTCGGGTTACCGTAAACAGACTATTTTTTTTTGGGCCTAACAAGACACATTAGAATTGCCATGTGGTGTGCAGGATGATACAAAACAGCTTCAATGGTACAAAAATGACTACACTGCTGCACCTATTCATTGATGTTTATTCTGCCAAATCATACACATCTATGCAGGTCATTATAATTTGTATCATTAAAAGTAAATGTATTGCACTGTTACACGACACTTGAGATTGACCAAGTTCTCAAATGTCATATAGTTGTGTTCTTTTATTCTACGTGGCCCGTCTTCACAGCAGCAGACAAAAACTCGTCAAATTGAGTTCGAGGATTTATTCAGCATTCCATACATACTACTGCACATCGTAGCAGAACTCAAAGTAGAAGCTTTTTTTAACATACAAATCGCGCTGGCCTATATAGTAAATACTCAATCTCGAGAATATTCCAGACCGAACATGATACGACTAAAATTAGATGAACTGTCCATGGACTAGAATAGTGACATTCTCTGTGACGTACATCAAAAGTGCCGACGCACTTAATCCGAGCGAACGCCACGAACCCACGACTCAAAACAACGTGGTAAACAACTTGTTTTGACAGGACTAGAAAGTTCACCTGCATTTTCGTCCAAACATAAATATTGTGTTTACAAAATATAATATCGGTACTTTCACACAAAGTACAAATAAGTCAACTACATGCAACACACAAAACGGAACTAAAGTTCAGCAACGGCAGCGTTTTCTGACATGCACACACATTTTTTTTTTAAATGTTTGTCAAAATTCTGAATGAACAGGCATACAGCTAACGAAGATTTACAAAGACAGTGGCAATAATTTCTTGACACTCTATTTTGAATGCCATTCATCATGTATAAACTAATAGTAATAAAGACATGTAAAATTATCACCAGTGCTGGACTGATTGTGTAACCTCTGCGAACGCCAAGAAGAAGAAGAAGACATGTAATGAAGTATGGATCGAGTTGATCCTGCAAAATATTAGTCTTGGCAGTTAACGAGTAATACATGCAGCACCATCAAAGCCATATAAATAAGCAATTCCTGACCAAAAGTCTGAGTGTGTTTGTGTTTGTTTCCCAATCAGGTGCTGTAATTTATCTTTTAATTTGTCAGTATGTATACGTAAAACTAAAACACTTACCTCTATTTTAGCAAGCGGCATAGGTCCAAAGGTCTCATCTTCAGCGACTGCTTCTACTGCTGTTTCCTGTCGTCTTTCTTGCATAGCCATGACGATTTGATCACGTCTCTGTTATTGTTCAATCTGAAAGTGAAAGTTTACAAAATCAAAATGCACACAATCAAGGAATGGTCATGATGGAGAAAATCGATAGCAAGTGCAAGAGCTCTTATTCCGAGATCAATACTCGTACTACAAGATGTAAAGTATACACGCTTTACTTACCAAGTTTTGAAATGAGCTGCAACTACATCAAACAGTGAAAATATTATGTGTTTATTTCTCCCGAACCGATCGTGACAAACGACCACTTGCACCTCCCGCCAATTCGAGAGAGTTACTTCCCTTCCCTAAAATGCTGTCTTTTTGCTGCACTGTACTGTAATACCTGCAAATGTGGTCATTGTTTACTTAAATTTAATCAAACGTGAGTTTGCATGGTTTCTTGGTATCTGGGTACCCACAAGTGGTCCGTTCAGCGTAATCTTCAGTGGTTAAAACACACAAACAGGTTTCCCCAGCCCTTGCTATGTAATCAAATAAAATATTTTCAACCATTATCTTCCATTCTTTTTTTTTTTTATCACAGTTTAAGGTTTTTCATTTCATAGTTACTGCTGCTGGGCTGTTTCTGTATCCATAATCCACCTCAATTTTTGGATCTTACAAAATGAATCCATTTATTTTAAGTAAAGTTAGTTTTTTCTTGTATTTTGACAATGTAATACAATAACCAGGTATAATAATTTCACCCGCATCTGCAAAGTTAATGATTTTTTTTTTTTTTGGGGGGGGGGGGGGGGGGGGGGGGGGGGGGGGGGGGGAGGGAAGATCACAATTTTAGAAAAAGTTCACACAGAATTTTAGTTGGGAAATGTGTGACATTGTCAAAGAGAACATAACTAATAGTGGGGCTCGTATGTTGCAGACGCACTCATAAATCATTCACATCTTGCAACAAACATCATACTTTGTGGTATTGTTCCTTATAATTATTTAAGGGATTTCAGATACAGAGCCACTTCAGAAATCGTTTTTTTTGTCTTTGATAGGGAATAAAAGGCTGCATTTACAGCAGACGAAATTCGTACCAAAAGCGCTCAGCAGTAAATATTCCCAACTCAGCAAATGTAAAATTCAATGGTTTACCATGCACCAGAAGTTGTCTGCTGATAACACATGCATGACATAAATACTCTTATGGGTATTTTTGTGTTCTGGTATTTAATTTGATCGTTTTTAGAATGTTATATATCCGCAGCATGAAAATTCAAGATGGCGGCCTCCGCAACATTGCGTGTTTTGATTTGAGCGAAAACAACGTTTCGGAAGGTAAGTTTTCAAGAATACGCATCCATTCACCAATGTCACATCATTTTACTGTTTAATTCTCCCCTGGGGTCTGTTATTCATCGGGTGAAGCGCTGAAATGCAGAGTAATCTTGCAATAGCTCATCAAGCTGGATTGTGATGCTGATAGATCTAGATCTATCTGTTGATTACAAGTAAGGAAATCATGATCGCCACGCTGGTGATTTTAAACAGATTAAACGAACTTTGAATAAAAGGCGAGGAGAAAGAGATTGTTCATGGTATGATAAATGATTAGTCCTGCCTACGTTAAGGACTTCCATAAGGTGGGGAGGGGTAGAGTCAAAAACTGAGTGAGGGTAGGCCAGATAGTAGGATGACCAGCTGGAGATAAAAACACTCCACTCCCCATGTCTTTACAGTGTTGTGATCAAACTTTCAAAGACGGTAGGTAACAGACAAAAGCATACAGTGTATGCTAATCAAATGAGATAAGTGGTTTTGAAAAATGAAGAGGTACCGCTCTTTGAGTTTTACAATTTTGGTTTGTTGCTTGTTTCTCATCCTTTTGCTTATTTTAAGTTGACCGTGCATTGGTGTGAATTTTATTTTTACAGGATATATACAAGAGTTACACCACATGCCGGTTCCTGGGAACAAGCGTTCTGCATTTATTCCGGTGCCACAGAAGAGAGCCGATTTCACTAGTACTACTGTATCAAGGTTTGTTACCTAATACATCTTAACAGTAAGATTTTTTTATTTGTATTAATTGGAACATGTTTGCACATCATTTGTAAGCGACCTCTGTGAATTTGATGGGTTTAACGTACGAACCCTCACTATGGTCAACATTCTGTTAGCGACTGTTTGAAGGGAATAAATGTAGCGGTCAGAAAGATTCCAGAATCAGTTGGGTCACTGGAAACTGTGTTTGTTTGTTTTTTAACCTGAAACAGTAAGAATTATACGAATTCATGAAATATAATTTTCTTTCATTTTGGTTGTGTGAAGACTTGCTAACCCGGCTTTGACCGACTCTCTGAGATAGTAAACATTATTCAAATACATTCAAATAAAAATGTCACTTTTCATCTTTTGTGTGAAGGGTACCACAGGCTGATTTCCTGCACCATGGATGTAGAGGAGGCCAGACAGTCTGCTTCTCATTCCAGCTGTGTTGCGTTTTTTTCTGCTCGTGAAGTGTATCACCACATTGCCAAAGCCATTGGCCAAGAGAAGTCACCCTGTCTGCCCATTTTGCATAGCCTTACAGGCTGTGACACTATGTCGTTCTTCAATGGTATTGGGGAATCAGAAGGCTTGGGAAGTATGGCAAGCATTTGAAGACGTCACTCAAACTTTCTTCAGGTTGTCTGCTCCTCTTTGTAAGCTGAGTACCACTGACAGGGCAGCACAAGAGCTTTTTGGTGTACATTTGTAGGACAAAACCAGCAACGTACTGGGTGTAAACAGTGCTAGACGGTACCTCTTCAGTAAAAAGAGCTGCCAAATTGACCATAATCCCCTTACAAGTGAGGTGCTGCTGCAGGACATGAGATTGAGAAGAGCCATCTACCTATTAGACTTCCAAACTCTGTGGGCTGGCAGTTCAAGGCTGGAAAGTGGGAGTCATTCTGGACGAGCTTTCAAGAGGTATCCAGCGTGTGCCGAGAACTCATGAGGTGTGCCTGCAAGAAGAGCTGTACAACAAAACGCTGCAAATGCTGCTAAGAAGGACTGCAGAGCACAGCTCTCTGCAAATGTGCTTGCATGCCTGTGAAAACTGTCAGCATCTAAACTGTGCAAAAATATTATTGCACCCATTTTCATACCCCAACTCAAACTTTTATTCCTGTGTCATTTTATTCAAACTGTCTATGCCATTAAAGGCTCGCATCTTCGCTATCTGGCACATTTTTTTTTAACATCATCATTTACGCCGTCAAAATAAGGATACCCTTGACGTGACAAAGAGATGTGACAAAAACTTCGGGTACCTTTTAAAAAGCCGACGACAATTCCTGAGGCACAACTGGGTCACTGTTGTATACGAAGAGAAAGTCAACTTGATTATCCATCCAGAACAGGTTGTTTTATTTCGCCATCTTGCATATTTCTAGTGTTGTGCCATTGTACCTACTGATGTATGTGTCGATCTCACGGATGAGATGTTTATGTGTCAAATTTGAGGGATACCCAAGTCAACTAAAATCCATGTATTTTAGCAATGACCAAGTGGGTTGCGTTGAAACTTTCAGGAATGTGTGTCTACGCACGAGGCGTAGTTCAACCGTTTGAGTACACTTTCAAATCTTCACGAAATAATATTTTAAAAACTGCCACAGGTTTGTTGACTTACATCCCACATATTTTTGACTTCGCATGTATATATGACAGATGGTTGTTTCAAGTACTGCCAAAGTTTCTTTTGAGTATAGACACTTGCCGGAATGTGCTAGTTGTGTAAACACATGAGAACAAACAACGTTTTCGAAATACAGCGATTATGAATTTTAGTCGACTTTTGAGTTGATACATTACATTTTTATCAGTTTTATTTTGGGGGTACCCTTATTTGGGCGGCGGTCAAATAATCCATGTAAAGGCCACCTTTTATCTTAAAAGTGTTCCAGTTAGCCAAGTTGAGTGCCCTCAATAGCATACATTGAATATAACAGCACAGGAATGAATGTTTCCGTTTTGGTATGAAAATTGGTGCAATATATTTATTTTTGCACAGTTTAGGTAATCCACAAATTCTTCAACCCTGCCACCCACACCGTCCAATCATTCTCTGCACCAACAATACATGTATTGTTTTGTTTAAAAATGTGTTTGTGTTAGTTTCTATTGCAAGAGAATGTCTTGTAGCATCAAAAATGCCTAAATACCCTTTTATTGGCGGCCATTTTGAAAATTGTAAAAAAACTACTGATTTCTTAATTTTTTCACGGTGGCTCTGTATCAGGTTTTGTTAAGCAAAAGCAAATGTCCATTTACGCCAAATTTGCTGTTAATCACATGAAGTGAAATATGCCTAACATACCCAACCGTTTACACTGGCGGCCATTTTGAAAAATTGTTTAAAAACTACCCATTTTTTATTTTTCGCGATGGCTCTGTATCAGGTTTTGTTAAGCACATAAAACTCTTCATATTTGCTTAATTTGGTGTTTGTTGCATGATTTGAATGATTTTGCAACATAGGAGCCCCACTATAACCCAGAGCTATTTTATTGTAAACACACCCACACACACAAAAGGAGGAATACAATGAAAAGGTAACAAAAAAGAAAGAAAGAAGAATACATACAAGACAGAGAATAAGAGTGATGGACAAAACCAGACGACTACATTTTAGTGCTTTATTTTTATTTGTGTTCTTCTACCTTATTTGCACGATATAAAACAATTGTTTGTTTGTTTATTTGTTGCTTAACGTCCAGCCGACTACGCAGAGCCATATCAGGACGAGGAAGGGGGGGATGAAGGGGGCCACTTGTCAAGCGATTCCTGTTTACAAATGCACTAACCCATTACTTGTGTCCCAGCAGGCTTTAGTAAAACTAAATTAATACCTACTGGAAGATTACCAGTTTCCAGTGTGTTAAAATAGGCTTAACCTATCTACGGCTGGACTTACATCAGAACACTAACAGATTAAACTATACATGAATCGCGAGACAAGCGGCAAGAGAAGAGATTTTTGGAAAAAATACAGGTGAATGAGCAAGAAGGCAGAAAAAGGAAAAGAATTCATGAAGAAAAAGAGAGCATGACAGGAAAGAGGAACCAAAAATCTACCTAACAGCAAACTAGAAAGCTCCTGCGGTTCCAAAAACAGGAGGGGCCTTTAATTTCATAACCGCAGTGCCCCACTGCGGGAATATAAAACAAAACGTATCTCATAAACACAGATGAGACATGACCAGTGTTCCTCTCCTTTATTTGCACAATAGAGAACAATCCTATATCATGCACACAGAACAAAAAACAAAACAATTCCCAGGATAGAGGAGTGACAATCCTGCGATTATGATAACACAATGGTTATCAACAAACACTTATTTTATTGTACTAATTTATTTACATATTTTTCATAAACACATACAGGTAGCTGCTGTATCATTTTAACAAATAGCAATTACCTACTAGTAGTTTGTTCCTGATCCAAACCCGTGACCCTGTAGCTCATTTCAAAATTGCATTAACAAAATTATCCAAAAAAAAAGCAATCAGCACGTCAGTAACACGATTCGGAACATTTTTCACTAGGAACCAATAGCATAGTTCAAGAGGCGTAATCACTGAGGCACAAGAACTGCTTGATGACTGCGTTTATTGAAAATATCCCTCCTAGTTTGCATTTACATACATGTACATTACTTCAACACAATGGGTAATAGCAAACTTTTCTGCATGCTACAACACACATATCAAGAGAAACATCAAACAAGGCACATACAAAACAAAGTTTGTAACACTTGAGTACAATGGTGAATGCTTGGAAACAGATGGCAGCCTAGTATACTTCAAACTCTCTGTGCTTCGTTTTTTATTCTGCAGTGAAAAATAATACATGTACAAAGATGTTTCACAGGTCATACAAAAGGAACTTCAAAGAGTTTGTACTTCATCTTTATTTTGCAATGGACAATATATTACAAAAGGTGCCTTCAGTAGAATAATAACCAAAGCCTGAAATGATCTGACTGTGGTCAAGGTGAGGAACATGTATATGCAAAGCTATATGCGTAGAATCTGGCCAGCAGCAGAAGACACGATGGAGGTGGGCAGAGAGGAGGAAGGAGGGTGAAGAAGAAGGCGTGCGTACGTTCCCCCCACTTGTCCCTTGGCCAGACGTCCAGGGTTCACGCTGCAACATCCGCTGAGGTCCTGCACACAGAAATTAGTACACTAAACAAAAAACCTGTTACAAAAGTTCTTTTTCTGAGTAACGTTTCTGAACTGTTTTCTGCAAACATTTTTAGTTTACAAAGCTTCAACAATCAGTTTTACAAATTACGTTTTCAAATTATAATCAAACCTGCAGTATAAAAAAGTATAATTTTAGCTCATATTACAGTTAAACAAGTATCTGTATCATGAGGTGTCATGTGAATATTTAAAGGCACAGTGCAGCTCACAGCCTTCGTTTTGCGTTTTTGTTGCAGCTGAGTGCATTTACAGTTCAAAAACCCTCCTATGGTAGTAAAACAAACCCAAAACTACCCAACGACGACATCTGTGAAGCTCGACAGTTTCTTGTTCACGCGAGTGCATAAATTAACCTGGTTATTACGTGGTGTTTGGTCGGGGGTCGATTCAACTTGAGTGATTCCGGCCTCCATTTTGTTTTATACAAACTCATGATGACGTCTGACATAGTTTGCTAGTGACGTGTCTTTTTGTGCATGATGTGGTGATCTACCTGATCTAAATTTAGATCCAAAAATAGGCCAAGACCAGCCGGGTCCGAGTACGAAATTAATTCGTAAAAAAATCGCAGTTCTTGACTCTTTGGGTGCAAGTCAATGAAACTTGGTAGTTCTTCTAACGGATAGCTGCCTGAGGTATGACTAAAAGCCCCAGGGGCTCCGTGCACCTGGATTTGACAAGTTCAGTACCTTTAAAGGAAATGGTGCCAAGCTCTGTGTTCAATTGACTAAAGTAAAAGCATCAGCTGGTTAAGGAATGTGAAAATTAAATTAACCATCTTTTGCTTGATTAAAATGTTGCTGTACGACCATAAAGTCCAGGGTTTCATTTACTAGTGCGCCTTGCGCCATTGGCGCATAACAACTCAAAATGTCCCATTGGAATTCCCTTCAGTGCGTCAAAGGGCACACTGAGATTACGTACCACTGCGCCACCCCATGCACACTTTTCACAGGAGTACAGGGTTCGAAAAGACCTAAGCAAAAACGCGCGCCAAGCCGAGCAACTTGCAAGTTTGTGAAACACGTTATGATTGGCTTTTAACATGTAATTCATTCGTATTCAACCAATCCTGCGAACTATCTGTGCGGGACTGATCTGTGCTTGCGCGTTTACCATTGTGGAAACTTTCAACACAAGCGAAATCGATCGAAACACAGACCCACGTAAACAAGCAATGCCTCCACAAAAAAAGTAAAGTTACTTCCCAGTCAAGGAAAGATATCTTTTCAATTGCCTGACCCATCAACCTCAGGTGATGTTCGCATTGAAACAACAGAAGAAGATGGCGTCGAAAGCGGCGAACAACTTGCTTTTATTTGGTCTTGTTTCTCTCTCTCTCTCTCTCTCATACACACACTGACACACAAACATGATTCGCATATCATCATATGGCACCAAAAAGAACTATTTTGCATCTTTCGACATCTTTTCGGACCGCCTAGCCTGCTTTGCGGTTTTTTGCCTTCGACTATGTAATGTCCCATCAGAATTTGGTTGAGGGGGACAAATGTCCCATTGTCTTTTTCTTCCAGGTTAAACCCTGAAGTCTATTGTGTGGTGACAGCATTACTCCAAATTTCAACAGCAGCAAGCTAAGAAAGAATACACCGCACAAGTTCTTTCATATTATTTGTCAAGATGTTAATATATTCAAATTTAACCCAAGCTGTACTAGGTCACCTTCATGAAGTAGCGGAGATCAGAGGGAGCGATGAGAACATGTGGGGTGACGGACATTTTCACTCCCTCCTCAAAATGCTCCAAGTCTGCATTTACGTCTTCAGAGGGAGGATAAAGAGGGTAGTAACTGTGGAAAAAAGAAGAAGAAATCATATAGATATCGTTCATACATTTGGTCAATTAGGACTAATGCCATGCTGCAGAGTTAATCTGTAGTCAACTAAAACTGTTATATAAAGCACAACAGGGATAGCATTAACCGGAAATCTTTAGTACTTTACTGGTTAATATCTGTAAATAACAGAAACTTTTTGTCAAACAGGTATTAAACTAAGTGGTAATGTAACTTGATCACCTCATGCATAGTAAGGCTTTGCATGACAATGATCCTGAATTTCCCAGCATTGAGATAATAGAGTAAATAAAATGAAACTGGACTGACCTGTGTTGGTCGAGCATGTGTTGGGCAAGGCGTCCAAGGCGGTCAGTGGTACCTGGGGCACACCTGTTGAGACAGCAACACTCATTTCAGGTAGGAATACAATTTCAATTCAACAGTTCAACATTTTGCTTTGTTGAAATGACTGCAGTATCAGACTGACGGAATGATGTAAATGAATGATAAGCAAGACCTGAGAAGATCTGAGAAACAAAGAGATATAACTATAAGCTCTCTGAACGCATACAACATGTGCATCAAGAGTAAGTGAGAGTTGTGCGGAACCAATCTCCTGGCACCCTTGGAAAATGTCTGTAATCAATCAAGTAACACCCCCCCTCAGTTAAATCCTCCGACAAACTCTCACCTAAATCACATCATGAATTACTTTCCCCAGTGCCCACTAAGGTCTTGCATTGCTGATTCTTTTTCTAAATGTTGCAGCACATTTTGTGCACAAATAATTTTGTATTTTTGATATGGACAGATTGGAGCAAACTCTGAATTGTGCCCCACATAAGATTTAAAAACAAATAGCACCAAGACATTACCCAAACATTTTCAAAACGTGCAGAAGGAAGGAAACTATGGTGGCATTAATGTACAGGCAGTCATGTGGAACTAAGTCACCTGTAAAGTGTGTACTAAGGCATACCAAAAAATTGTGTGGTTACGATAACCCAACCAAACGTATTATTTTCATTATTATTATTATCATTTTAACCTGAATTTATTTCCGTTAACATTTTTTTCTGTCAAACAGAAAAATTAAAGACTCATACACACCCTGTCTTGAAAAAACAAACTGACCACAGACTGACTATACTTGATTGCTTAAAAAAGAAAAGACAAAAAAAGAAACCTTCTTGCCTACCCCTGTTTTTTTCAAGAACAAGCATTTACTTTGCCATAGAGTATAACAGCCATTGAGATTTGTCAACATGTTAGCTTAACCATCATTGCTTTTTGTTGTACTTACAGTGCCACTTCCTCAGCGCTGAGGTGAAAGAGAATGTCGGTGGATGTGATACCAAACACAACGTTGTTTATGACCAGGGTGCAAGGATCGGGGACAAAGTGCATGTGCTGCAAAATTAAATGCAGTTTCAGCACAACAGTAAAGTGGCCCAGGGTCATGTAAATGTATCTGTGTTGTATGTGCTTGTAGTCCAAATTACAATGTGTGAAGCAAAATTTAGGACAGCGGACTGCAAAGTCAACGTATGAATCACAGTATGAAGCAAACACAGATAAAATTAATAAACTGGAATGTAAAGAGAAACACTCCCAAGCTTACGAACCAGCATGTCAAACTATCCCCAGGCTAAAATGGTTAAGAATACGATGCTGATATCAACTCGCACACTCAAGTACACACTCAGATCACTGCCCAATACCATCGACCCACTGATCTAAAACATAATAGATAGCGCACAGCCAATGAAACAGCGTAACCAGAGTGTCGCCATCTTACCATTCCCCACCACACTGACAAACATGGTCAAAGGGAAATAATCGTAGTTTCAAGAGTTGACAGCAGTCTTCTTTCGCTGTATTGAACGGTGTCCCAAGATGGCCGATCCGGTGGAGTCAATGTTGTGATAACCAATAAGAAGGGATGCGCTATCCGTTATTTTTAGATCAATGCATCGACCTGGTGGAGGGGAGAGAACTCTTTACACAGCTGCTTGACCAGTTAATTTTTACCCTGCATGTTTTTCGCTTCTGTGTTCCTTCACTATCTTTGTTAAAATTCTGAACATTGGTTCAGTTTCAAATTCACGGGAGCAGCATGCACTAAATTTGATGGATGAAAAAAAAAAAAAAAAGCCTCCGAGTCAGAATGTAAGGCTTCTTTTTAAGCCTACTGTCTATATGATACTTACCGAGACAGTACTATTCTTGCACATTATCTATTATAGGCCGAAAAAATTGGACAAAACGCCGAGTGGGTACAATTATCTCCCATAACCATGCGCCACCGTGGATCCCAAGCACTGTCCGAGTGCTTCCCCCTTACAGGATGTAGGTGGCGCGTCCTCTTTCTTTATGAGCTGCAGACCCTCAAAAAGCCCATAACATATCAAGAGGGGAGGCGGGAGGGAAACTCTAATAGTACTGTCTCGGTAAGTATCATATAGACAGTAGGCTTAAAAAGAAGCCTTACAGTCAATATAACACTTACCTCGACAGTACTATTCTTGCACAGAATACCAGAGTGGTGTGAGGGTGATATGTAGAGTATTAAACTCCTTAATCAAAATCACTTAAATCCAAGGATTAAGATACCCAGGCAATTTTCGAACAGTACTACCGTAAAAGAAAATATACCCAAGAAACATACCTTAGACTGACGTGACCATGCTGGCAACCACTGCTGTGTGGTGAACTCAATGTCAAAGTCCAGGCCACTCAAAGCTTGAATACCACTGAGTCTACGGCAAGTGGCTAAAGCGATGAGGAACAATTAGTCTTAAAAATCAGCAACTTGATACTGATGCCTGCCAGGGGTTCAAACTCATTGCTACGCAGGAGTTTGAGGACCAGAAAGACATCCCCTTTGGGAAATGAAACCCGAGGTTTAGACACCGCTGCATTGCTAATACCCGAAAGGACATTAGCGATGAGGGAGGACCTGATCAAGTGTTCAGGTCTGCGACCAGTAGCGGCCGCAATCGTGGAAGCGATGGCAGATCTGTATCCAAGAAGAGTCTTAGAAGAAAGACTCTTCTTTTGATACACTTCCACCAGGAAGTTGGCCAAGTCCTGTGTTGAGGGATAAAGCGGCTTTATCCCCTTGGACAAGGCGAAGGTGGCCCAAGCTCTCCAGCGGAGAGCTTAAGTCGTAGAGCTGATTAGTTGATCGCCTCTTAGCGTTCAAGGAAAACTCTACTGAACTCTTGTGCAATCCTAGTGCAAGCAGTTTGGAGCGCACAAGAGCCATGCGGTCAAGCACAGACTCTCTGGACGTGGATGAGGGAGGCATGATCGAGGCTGGAGCAGACCTCCCCCGTCCAGATCCAGAGGTAGAGGGTCTACGTGGGTGAGACCGCGAAGATCTGGAAACCACGGAGCTGTTGGCCAGTAAGGCGCGACCAAAATCAGTCTTGGTCGTTCCTGCAGATATTTTGCCAGCACCCTCGGAATCAGAGATGTCGGGGGATAGGCGTAAGCATCGAGGAGCCTCCACAAGAGAGTGAATGCGTCCAAGTGGAACGCATTCATGTCTCGAAAGGGGCTGACGTACCTGGGAAGCCGAGCGCTGAATCGAGTTGCGAACAGATCGATCAGAGGACGGTCCCACCTTGCCCACAGACGCTGTAGAACGTTGTGAGCGATGGTCCATTCTGTGGAGAGAACCTGATCGCCCCGACTGAGAATGTCGGCCAGGGAGTTCAGTTTCCCCGGAACGAACTGGACTGACATCCGGACCTGATTGGTCTGGCACCAGAGCAGAATCTCCTCCGCCAACAGGGAGAGGGACCGAGAATTGGTGCCCCCCTGGTGGCGAAGGTAAGCTAAGCATGTGGTGTTGTTGTCCCCGTTGAAAATCAGAGGGGCCAAGGACAGGCCGAATGGGAGGGCCCGAAACTCGAACACTGTGCCCTCCCAAACGAACCGGAGCAGATGTCGGTACCCCGGGGCCACCAGGATGTGGAAGTAAGCATCCTGGAGGTCCCAGACATGGCCCAATCGTTTGGCCGGATGGCCAACCGGACCGACGAAGGGGTTTCCATCTTGAACTTGCACCTGTGAAGGTACAAGTTCAAGGTGGAGAGGTCCAACACCGGCCTGAACCGGCCGTCCTTTTTGGGGACGGTGAACAGGCGGGAGCAGAACCCCGGAGAAGGCCGAGAAAGGGGGTAGACCGCCTTCTTCTCGACCAACGAGTTCACCTCGTCCTGAAGAGCCTGCCATCTGGCAGGGTCTCGAGGAGGGGGGAACGTCCAGGGTAGAGCGGACAATGGAGGTTGTGACGACAGCGGTAGAGAAAACCCCGACCACACCACCCTCAAGAAAAACTGGTTGGAGACCAGTCTGCCCCACATGCCGCGGGCCCGAAAAAGGGAACCGACGGACGAAAGAGGGGCAACTTGAGGGGGCGTCAACGTAGGGCCGGGACTCACTGAAAATTCTGCTGGCGGGCAGGCGCAGGCTTGCGACCACCCCCCCTGGTGGTGCTGCTTCCCCTTACCTGTCTGAGCACCCTTCGTCTTGCTTGGGAACGCAACAGGCGCCTAAGAGGAGGAAGAAGGAGGCAGTGAAACTGGCTTCTTCTTCTTCTTCTGAGGCTGGGAGCTGGAGGTGACTGTAGCACTTCTCTTACTCCCCGCCGCCGTCGCCGAAGCAGCGAGGCCAACCATAAGAGAATCAGTGTTCCTCTGGCGTGTGGACTCCACCACAGAACGAACAGTGTCCGGATGAAAGAGGGAAGAAGGCTGAGGAAACGTGTTCCTCAGACTCTTCCTCATATCCGGAGGCACTATAGAAGTAGGCAGAAAATGATCACGGAACAGGGCCAATAAAGTGGACCCGTGTTCCAATGGCCAATTCTGCCGCAGACGTCACGCACGATCGCACGGCATGCAAAGCCCGATCCACTCGAACCGTGTCAAGGACCCGAGTGGAATCGGACTCTGCCCGATCGGGAGGGTCCAACAGTGTGGACAGCGTGCTCATCCATGTCAAGGCCTGTGATTGGGCCTCGACTGTGGAAGAAACGGTGGCCTCAAGATTGTGGAACGAAGCAGAGCTCAGTTCCACCTTCTTGACCGAAGGCACCTCCCCAACGAACACATCACCGTCAGCCCCACCCTAAACACTCGAAGTCTGGAAAGGGAGAGTTCGAGAGTCAAAGGGAAAAGGGAGGGACGAAACAGATTGGACACGAGGAAACAGTGGAGGTGCGCCTCCCGAAGGAAAGCATGGCACTGAACCCGCGTCCTCCCGAGGAACATAGGTCGCGTTTACACGTGAATCTGTACTCCTCAGGCGATGTGCTGCCGCTTCCACCGTGGCACTAAGACTAGGGTGGAACGCGAATTGCCGGCGGACGGATCGTTCATAAAACGAGCCGCCGGCAGACGCGGCGTGAGCCTCCCGTGCCCGGGCCGAAGCGGACTCAAAGGACGAGAGGGCGTCTCAGGGAAGGACGTCCTGAAACTGTTCAAACGTCCTTCTAGCTGTGCGAGGACGAGCCTCCTGCCTCTCGTCCTCAGACCCCGGGTCCACGTCCTGTGTGTCAACACTAGACGACATATGCTTAAGAGAGGCATCCGTGACGTCAAGACGCCGCGTGATGTCTGTCATGTACTGTTGGAAAGTACGAAGCATAGCTTCGGAAGTTCCATCAGAAACCGGCAAGGGTAGAGGATCAGTGTTAACCTCAGGGCGACCCTGATCCTCATCCCTATCGTCCTCCGACTCACTCTCCTCTTCACTTCCCGACAACTCCTCAAAAGCAGGAGTGTAGGGAGCTTGAGGGGGAAGAGCCGAAAGCGATGAAGCAGGCTGTGAAGAAACGCCCACAGAAGCAAGAGGCCGCGAAGACCCCTGCCCCAAAGACGAAACGTCTCCAGCAGCCGAAGGGGGAGAAAAACAACAACCCTGCGACTGTTGGGTCAGCCCAGCCAACGAACCCCCGCTATTTATAGACTGAACAGGAACCCATCGGGTCTGATCAGAAAAGAAATGGTCCGGTCCGGTCGGGGGTGCCGATCCGGTCCGGTAAGGTGGTCCGGTCCGGTGCCGTACCATCCGGAGGTCCCGTTCGGCACCGAACCATCGTACCCACAGAAGTATTCGGGTGGTTAGGTCCGGACGTGGACATACCGTACCATCCGGACCCGTAGGTCCGGTGGTCCGGTATGGTCCGGTTCGGTGCCAGACCATCCAGACCAACAGAGGTGGTCGGGTGGTCCGGCACCGGACCATCCGGACCCGTAGGTCCGGACCCGTAGGTCCGGTACCATCCGGAGGTCCTGTTCGGCACCGAACCATCCGTACGCACAGAAGTGTTCGGGTGGTTCGGTCCGGGCGTGGACGTACCGTACCATCCGGACCCGTAGGTCCGGTTCGGTGCCAGACCATCCGGACCAACAGAGGTGGTCGGGTGGTCCGGACCGGTCCGGTAGGGTGGTCCGGTGGTCCGGACCGGTCCGGTAGGGTGGTCCGGTGTTCCGGTCCGGTCCCGTACCATCCGGAGGTCCCGTTCGGCACCGAACCATCCGTACCCACAGAAGTGTTCGGGTGGTTCGGTCCGGACGTGGACACACCGTACCATCCGGACCCGTAAGTCCGGTATGGTCCGGTTCGGTGCCAGACCATCCGGACCAACAGAGGTGGTCGGGTGGTCCGGTCCGGACCGGACCACCGGTCCAGTACCGGACCATCCGGACCCGTAGGTCCGGTCCGGTCCCGTACCATCCGGAGGTCCCGCTCGGCACCGAACCACCCGTACCCACAGAAGTGTTCGGGTGGCTCGGTCCGGACGTGGACATACCGTACCATCCGGACCCGTAGGTCCGGTTCGGTGCCAGACCATCCGGACCAACAGAGGTGGTCGGGTGGTCCGGACCGATCCGGTAGGGTGGTCCGGTGTTCCGGTCCTGTGGTCCGGTCCCGTACCATCCGGAGGTCCCGTACGGCACCGAACCATCCGTACCCACAGAAGTGTTCGGGTGGTTCAGTCCGGACGTGGACCTACCGTACCATCCGGACCCGTAGGTCCGGTGGTCCGGTTCGGTGACAGACCATCCGGACCAACAGAGGTGGTCGGGTGGTCCGGCTCGGACCGGACCACTGGTCCGGTACCGGACCATCCGAACCCGTAGGTTCGGTCCGGTCCCGTAGCATCCGGAGGTCCCGTTCGGTACCGAACCATCCGTACCCACAGAAGTGTTCCGGTGGCTCGGTCCGGACGTACGTGGACATACCTACCATCCGGGCCCGTAGGTCCGGCATGGTCCGGTTCGGTGCCAGACCACCCGGACCAACAGAGGTGGTCGAGTGGTCCGGTCCCGACCGGACCACTGGTCCGGTACCGTACCATCCGGACCCGTAGGTCCGGTGGTCCGGTGTGTTCCGGTTCGGTGCCAGACCACCCAGACCAACAGAGGTGGTCGGGTGGTCCGGTCCCGACCGAACCACTGGTCCCGTACCGTACCATCCGGACCCGTAGGTCCGGGGGTCCGGCAAGGGCCAGAGGTACTGTCCCGCACCGGACCCTAAGGTCCGGTACGGTCCCGTACCATGGGTCCCGTCCGGACCAAACCCGGAGGTCAAGTCCAGTCGGGACCCGTGGGTCCGGTTCGATCCCGACCCGTAAGCCTGGAACGTTCCGGACCCTTGGTCCGGACCATCCGTCACCCGAACACCAGACGCTAAGGAATGGCGTGGGGTCAAGACGGTCCGGTCGGAGGTGTCGGTCTGAGCAACAGAAACAATGTTCCCGTCGCCCTGACCATTCGACAGAAGTACCACGTTCTGTCGAACACCTCCACGTCCAGTAACTAGTCGGCCGGAGCGTCTTATCAAGAGGGACAGCCACCAGTCACACGGACGTCAGAGGGAACCGTAGTAGCAGTGGTCGTAGGCACGAAGCCTGAAACCCCTGCCCCCACAGGACCGCCCTGAACGGGGTCAATTCGCATCCCAACCCCAGCGGGGAGGGAATTCAGAGACCCCGTCATCTCCTCCGATCTCCCCCCCCCCCAGGAGGCCGAAACTACTGTCGAAACAGCAGCAGACGACCCAGCGAGGGAGTTCAGAGGAGGACCCGTGTCCCTCCTGGCTTCCACAGCGGTGGAAACCGAGGAGGGCACAGGAGAGGCACCGGAAAAGGAAGATTTTAATGCCAACTGCACCCGGTGTTCCCAGGCGGTCACCCATCCAAGTACTAACCGGGCCCGACGTTGCTTAACTTCGGTGGTCGGACGAGAACCGGTGTTTTCAACGTGGTATGGCCGTTGGCTGTCAAAACCTGAGTCTCTCCAGTAGCCCCTAGATCGGATTCACCAACCCCCAAAGAGGGTTGGGAATCGACCTGCCCCCGGATTCGAGCCAGGGAGGAGAAGGAAACCTTCCCCCCAGGCTTGAAACCGGGAGGAGCTGAAGCCTGAGACTGAGGGCCGGACAACGGCGTCGAAGGGGGGGGAAGCCTGTTCCACTGAAGGAGAAGGAGAAAAAAGCTTTTTCTTTCCCCTCGACCTTCCCCGAACCTTCGACGGCGCAGCCCCGCCCGAAGTCCCAGGCTCAAGCCCAGCCTGTTTGAGCAAGCTCGCATTGAGCTTGCTCAAACAGGCTTTCTCCGCCCTCCCTCGCCGAAAACGCAAAGCGTTTGGGGAGGGAGAGTCGGAGCGCCGAAAGGTCCCCTTCTCCGTGCGTAAAACATGACGCTGGGCGCCCGGAGAAGGGTTGCCCCCGGCAGACTCTGGTTCCGTAGAACCAGAGCCCAAAACAGGACGAGACATCCTACCTCGCCCTGTACGTACCCTTAAAGACCGAGAATTAACAAAATTCAAAGAAAATTTAGGTCAATACTCAAGTGAATGCGGCGAAACGAGAAGCAGACGACCGGTCACCACGAAGTAGGACGGGAGGCACGCCGAGTCCGCCACACAAAAACGGAGGCACAAGTTGAAGGAAACACAACGTAGCCTCAAGCCAGAAGTGGAATAACACACAATAATCCAACAGGTGATAGTCCACACAGAAAAGAAGCCTCTTAGTCCAAAATAATCCGGGAGCGTAGCAGAAACACAGCCGGTCTGACACGCGCGAAAAAAGAAAGAGGACGCGCCACCTACATCCTGTAAGGGGGAAGCACTCGGACAGTGCTTGGGATCCACGGTGGCGCATGGTTATGGGAGATAATTGTACCCACTCGGCGTTTTGTCCAATTTTTTCGGCCTATAATAGATAATGTGCAAGAATAGTACTGTCGAGGTAAGTGTTATATTGACTGTCTGCATGATAGCTACACTCTTGATGCCTACAGAGTTTGCACGTTAAAACACACATTGCAATCTGAATCATCATCTAATTTTATGTATATTACACTCATACCTGAGGCCGACTTGCCCACACAAATGGGCCTTGAGGGTAGACAGGGTGATGGTGTGCGTCACGACATGACGGTACCACTATGATCTGGCATCCCAGGCTGAAACAAGGATAACAGAAAAATTACGTCAATTATTTCAAGACTTTAGCTAATGTTCAGCAGCAATATTTTCACACCAAGTTGTACAAGTGGGACAGGCATAACAATTTATTTTACTCTTCTTTGTTCCATTCTATTTAAGATGAACCCAGAGGAAGAAAAAGAGTGAAGAGTTTCGATTTGTAAAAAAAGATTTAAAAATTACGTGGAGTATTCTTTTTTCTTTTTCTGTTTATGCGTGATTTTAGTGTGGTGTTTTTTAAAGCAATGATTTTACTAACTTTTTGGTGTCTTCAGCGATCATCTCCATGCATTTCTTGAATGTCTCCTCATAAGTTTCGTTCATCTTGCCACTCTGCAACACGAAAATGCATCTTACACATGAAAAGAAATCCAAAACAAATAGACAGCTAAGGCCCCCCCCCCCCCCCCCCCCCCCAAAAAAAAGAGGTCTGTTTACGGTAACATAGGCCAAAAAAATAGGGTCGGTAGGTCGGGATTTTTTTTATTTATTATTTTTTTTCTCTCCAAAAAACCATATTTTTACGTTATTTTGCAAACAAACCAAGATTTTTTTTTTCTTTTCTCCCCAAATGCCAAAAAAAAAGTCTAGGGTTGCGCGAAAAAAATAGGGTCGGTCGGGTTACCGTAAACAGACTTTTTTTTTTTTTTTTTGGCCTAATGTTAAAAAATCAAGTCTACAATTAAATGTTCCGTTTAACTTACCTTCGATGGTTCTTGATAAATGGAGAGAAAAAAAGTAAAAATATTTGTACATACAACTAAATAAAATAAAAAAGACCCTGTGATGAATGTAAAAACGTATGTCAGATGCCAACCTCTTAGCGTAAGAAAACATGGTCTATCATTTTAGGGACCATAGTTTGGCTCAGATTTCATAGAGCAATGGAGCTTTAAATTATCATGTGCTTACCTCAATAATATTGTTTTTGACGTCAACAAAAGGACCAATCTGAAAAATAATCAGAAATCAAAAATTAAAAGATGTTGCATCATTGAAATGAGGTAGAGTACAGCTTTATTTCACTGCGAAGGCAAAATCTGTGTCACAGTTTGACTTGCAAAAGAAATGAGAACATTAATACTAGACAAAGATTTTGTTTTTTTAAATCAATGAAGCAAATCAAAATCAAATAAACAAAACAGTACCCTTCCCACACATGATCACAACATGTAACTGTTAAATAAATAAACTTATAAAGTAACCTGTCTAGCAACACTGAACTGGTAAACAAAAATTAAATAAAAAGAAATACCAGAAAACAGACAAAAAGAAATAATATCTACTGCTGCAAGTAACTAATTTAAGGTGATACTAAAATATTTTTTTCTTTATATATCTGATCAGTGGCTCCTTCAAATCAAAACCGTCAAGAAAGTCCTGCAAAACAGGAAGAGCAACCGTTTGATTCACAAGCCTACAGGAAGGACTGGGTGGCCGAGTGGTAAATGCACTTGCCTCGGAAGCGAGAGGTTGCGAGTTCGACCCTGGGTCAGGGCGTTAGCAATTTTTTCCCCCCTTTCCTAACCTAGGTGGTGGGTTCAAGTGCTAGTCTTTCGGATGAGACGAAAAACCGAGGTCCCTTCGTGTACACTACATTGGGGTGTGCACGTTAAAGATCCCACGATTGACAAAAGGGTCTTTCCTGGCAAAATTGTATAGGCATAGATACAAATGTCCACCAAATACCCGTGTGACTTGGAATAATAGGCCGTAAAAAGTAAATATTCGCCTTAATTGGCTTGAGATTTACTGGCCGATGTGAATGCGTGATATATTGAGTAAAAAATTCCATCTCACACGGCAGAAATTAATATGTAAAGCGCTTAGAGAACGTCAAGCGCTATATAAATCGCCCCATACATACATACATATATAAACACCACTGAATACTATGACCCATAGATAAGTCAATTTCAAAAAAAAAAAAAGGGGGAGAATGCCCTGATTCTTCGAAATAAACAAGAAAAACATAAACACTTTACCAAAATGCAGACATCGGGGTGATCCTTACGAATTGTGTCCAGCAGTGCCAGCAGAGGGTCATACTGCAGGTCATCGGATGTGGTGAACGGACCAGCAGCCACCACTGCCCGTAAACTGGACCCTGGAATGCACGACAACACATTACAGTGCAACCTGCCTTTTAAGACTGCTACAAATTCAAGATCGGATTTTAAAAGGGAAGGAGTCTTCAAATGGACATAAATTTACAAGACTTAGGCTTGTGAACAAAAAATCGGAGAAAACAAGCGAACAGCAGCTATACAACAACCACCTAATGATTCAATTGTTTTAAGAAAAGAGGAATGGTTGTTGTTTTTAAAATTATTTCAATCACATAAACAAGACACATTTAAAACAGAACTTGTGCCAAAGGTCTGTGCAAAAAACACTATGCTCAATTGAAAAGAAAAGTGTTCACCATTACCTGGTTCTGATTTGGCAACAGGTTGTGGGAATGGTAGCTTTGGACTCTGAAAACAACCCAGAATAAGATGTAGTATATGTACTTCACTAGTCAGTATGTAATAAAATAATGTTTTTAAAAAAATACAGTAAAAACTAACTTGACATTATTCACAGGGGCGGGGATATAGCTCAGTTGGTAGCGCGCTGGATTTGTATTCAGTTGTCCGCTGTCAGCGTGAGTTCGATCCCAGGTTCGGCGGAAATTTATTTCAGAGTCAACTTTGTGTGCAGACTCTCTTCGGTGTCCGAACCCCCCCCCCCCCCCCCCCCCTGTACACTACATTGGGTGTGCACGTTAAAGATCCCACGATTAACAAAAGGGTCTTTCCTGGCAAAATTGCTTAGGCACAGTTAATAATTGTCTACCTATACCCGTGTGACTTGGAATAATAGGCCGTGAAAGGTAAATATGCGCCGAAATGGCTGCAATCTACTGGCCGTATAAAATTTCATCTCACACGGCATCACTGCAGAGCGCCTAGAACTGTACCCACAGAATATGCGCGATATAAGCCTCATTGATTGATTGATTGATAAGCTTTATGTAACAAAAACAACATCACGCACTGTTTCAACTCAAACTTCATCTCTTGTAAATTGTAAGGAAAGAATGGTATCTCTTACAATTAATACATATTAATCTTCACACCTTCAAACCACAGTCATGATATCTGTGAAAGTAACATCTTATATCCAAAGCCTAAAGCCATACAATCAGCTGCTACCAAAGTTTCAATGGAAAAGTATAAACAGCCCATCTTGGCTCACAAAAGCAACTAAGATAAAGAGTATAAATTATTGTATTGGCTGATATATAATGGTAATCCCATCGATTTGAAATCGAACACCGTACCGGACAAATCTTCTTGATCAGCAGTTTCTTTCCAGTACTGTTGACAGCATCAGCAGCAATGACCTGTTGAAATAAATCAAGTTTTGTCATGCCGGACCCCAACAACATGGATCAAATGTTGAATATATACTCATCAACCATGCTTCGTTGCTGTACAAAGTACAGACAAGAAATGTTCATTATCTTGTGACCAAACATGTATTAACAAATTCTGTGTACTGGGTCCAACGTCTGTCACAGGAATGACCAGTTACTTTGGCAAAGAGGTCAGTCAAGCAACCCACTTGAATTCTAGCTAATCAGCCTTATTGAGTGAAGGCTAAAACACATTGACCAATCGAATATGAAAATGACACTCTCATGAATTTGTCAAATGACTACTTCTGAGCTCATTCTGGCCTGAACCCTGCTCCAACCAAAGCCAACATAAATATTGTTTTCCAATGACAAGGCCAAAAAAATTGGTTCTGTAGGTCGGTTACTTTTTTTTTTATTGTTGATCGAACTTTGTTTTCTATACACATGCGCATGCAGCTTTTGTATATGCCAGAAATCAGCGAGCTGTGTGCCCTGGGTGTTGGAGAAGAGTAACTTCCCTTGTAAACTAAAAGTCTGCTAAATCGAGTATTGTCATTTTTAATTAATGTTTTTTGTGTATTTTATGTGTGTATGCTACGGATTGTAACGGCCAAATAAGTACCTGTCCAGGAAAGAGAGCATACTCTTTGAGTTCTGACAGGTCCACAGGTACGGAGCGGCCGTATGATGTGGTGCGTGACCCTTCTAGGACCACAGACTGACCGTTCAGTTTGCCATTGCTGTCGCACGCCACTCGTCCTGCCACCTGTACCACTTCCTGTAACACACGTGTATAGCATACATTTTTTTGCAAAAGTGGATGTCAGAATGCGTACAAACATGTAGAAATCAGCGTCTGATGTGTAATTAGTAATCAAACTGCATTTTGAAATGGACAAATATACTGTGGAACTAGCTTTGCAGTAAAAACATCAAGGATTCTTAATCTTAATAAGTATGCTGTTCACCAGAATATCAGAACCTGTTTTGTTTCTTGTTTTCTTACTATTGGCACAATCCTCTGTCATGTGTTAATATGCAAACAAGGTTCCACAGGAGTATCATCAGTTGAAAAATTCCAAGTCACACAAACATGGGACATAATATTATGATCTTCCAAACCAGTCTTCATTCCACAGAAGTAAGCAGCCTTACACAGGTTAGAAAATAAACAAATAAATAAATGATTTGATTCAATGTGATCAGGGATAACGAAAGGTACAGTAGTAGGTTTACGGTTGTAATTCTTACCTGTGCAGGGATTCCAATGTGAGATAGCTCCTCCACATTGAGCTGTGTCTTCAGCAGCTCCTCCATGTCTTCTATTTGTTCATTCAGCACTGAAATGTAATTAATTTCAGTCATGTGAACTTTTGTTTTAAACATCTGCAAAGTGATGTGTATACATGCCTGTGAAGGGCTGATGGTCACATACACATTAAATCATGCGTTCTGTAAGTTTTAATTACTCAGTAAACAGTTAACAGAGAAGAGAAAAGGCAGAAACTAAGGCAGAGGAGCAACTTTTGGGGAGTATATAAAATGTATAAGACTGGTACTGGTGTGGACACAAGTTATACATCCCAAGAATGTCTAGGTTGCCCCTGAAACTGTAGATTACTACAAAAATGTGAAAGAACCCCTAATCTGTTCACTAAAATTACCATAAATAAAGACAAGCGTCACATTTTCAAATGCACAAAATGACCAAAGATTTTAAGATCTTCTCTGTTAGTTTAATTACTAAAAGCTCAATCTTATCGTTTGGTAGCTGTTGATTTCTGCGTTTCTGTTTTTATATTTAGTCAAGTTTTGACTAAATATTTTAACATCGAGGGGGAATCGAAACGAGGGTCGTGGTGTATGTGCGTGTGTGTGTGTGTGTGTGTGTGTGTGTGTGTGTGTGTGTGTGTGTGTGTGTGTAGAGCGATTCAGACTAAACTACTGGACCGATCTTTATGAAATTTGACATGAGAGTTCCTGGGTATGAAATCCCCGAACGTTTTTTTCATTTTTTTGATAAATGTCTTTGATGACGTCATATCCGGCTTTTCGTGAAAGTTGAGGCGGCACTGTCACGCCCTCATTTTTCAACCAAATTGGTTCAAATTTTGGTCAAGTCATCTTCGACGAAGCCCGGGGTTCGGTATTGCATTTCAGCTTGGTGGCTTAAAAATTAATTAATGACTTTGGTCATTAAAAATCGGAAAATTGTAAAAAAAAATAAAAATTTATAAAACGATCCAAATTTACGTTTATCTTATTCTCCATCATTTGCTGATTCCAAAAACATATAAATATGTTATATTCGGATTAAAAACAAGCTCTGAAAATTAAATATATAAAAATTATTATCAAAATTAAATTGTCCAAATCAATTTAAAAACACTTTCATCTTATTCCTTGTCGGTTCCTGATTCCAAAAACATATAGATATGATATGTTTGGATTAAAAACACGCTCAGAAAGTTAAAACAAAGAGAGGTACAGAAAAGCGTGCTATCCTTCTTAGCGCAACTACTACCCCGCTCTTCTTGTCAATTTCACTGCCTTTGCCATGAGCGGTGGACTGACGATGCTACGAGTATACGGTCTTGCTGAAAAATGGCAGCTACTTGACTAAATATTGTATTTTCGCCTTACGCGACTTGTTGTAGATTGTTCACTCTTATGCACCATCACCGCAGGTTCTTCATGGGCACTAACTCTTACCAACAACACAATACTACCAGCCCCCATTTGAACACAAATGCTCATGCATTCACACACACACACACACACACACACACACACACACACACACACACACCACAACAACTGCCATGTCTCCAGCTATTCTTTCAAACCTCACCATGTGCCTTTTCTGTCAGCTTCTGGAACATGTATTTGTACTGTGTGCCGACAGTCTGTGCTGTGTTGTAGGGCGCCACTGTACATCCCTGGCTGCTTCCCTTCCACACAGCGTTGTCCACGGCACCAAAAGACGCGACCACATCACCGGCGTTCTTACGCTCCACAAACCTGCTGTTCTTTGAGCTGCTCATAGTCAAGCTGGTGTTAGCACTGAGGACAAAAGTACAAGCACATGTTTATGTTCAAGAATCAATTCATAGTTTGCTTTGAAGACCAGAAGTGTTAGCGTGAGTGCATACAAACTGACTCATCTGTAGCATTCCTTGGGGGTCAGAAGTAACCCAGAGGACCAGAACTTCTAAGCAAGTACCAAACTAGCAAAAAGCAAGACTGGAAAATGAAATGGTGGTTTTTGTGGGTGGTGGTTTTTTTCATTTTGTTTTGTACAGATATATTGCACTTGCATTCAGATCTATATTTTTTGTCGTGACACAGACCTGTTTACCCCCATAAGTGTTTTGGAGTAATGCTCAGCCCCAAAAATAGTAATCCTGGCACAAAAATAGTAATCATCCAGCATTCGTCGCCAATTACAACGCACATGACAACTGTGTCTGCGAAACGCAATCATGCCCATGTACAGTAGAAGCATGCCAAGACTGAGCACCATTGACCGGGAGAGAGCAATCAGGCGATTGCAAGCTGGAAATCGCCCAACTGCCATTGCAAATGTCATGGGCGTGGCAACCTTGACCATCTGTCGTCTGTGGACCCGATTCCAAGCCAGCGGCAGCACCCGGGATGGCGCTAGAAGCGGACGACCTCGTGTGACTACTGCTCGCCAGGACCGGGTCATCTACCGTCAGCACCTGCGCCAACCGTTCCTCCCGGCTACAGAAAGCTCCAGGAACACCGTCAACCGCCTGGTGCGCTCCATGAGAGACAGATGTCAGGCCCTTGTCAACGCCAATGGGGGACACACGCGTTACTGAGCCTGGCGATGAGAACTTTCTTTCGGTAACATTTTTTTGTTAGTGACAATCAAAGAACATTGCCCCAAGATGCTTTGTACCAATTTTCGTGAAATTCGTTCGATTATATCTCGTCAAAATGAAATGCCAAAGAATAAGATTAAATTTCTTAATCTTGCGTTTCTTTTGGAGTTCAGTATATATCCATCATTCACAAACAAAACACATCAGTCAGTTTTTGTAGTCATCATAATTTCAAAGAAGATCACATCAAAAGCACATGCATCACTGATTCTTTTTCTTGTGTTCGTAGAAGGCCTTTTTCAGTGTGTCATTAAGCGCTTCTCTACTGTACTTGCACTTGCCGAATGAGTGAGGGCGAGACTTCACCACTAGAATAAGGCTCTCCAGCGTCTCATCAGACAGACATGATCTCTGGTCAGTCCTGTGCTTTTTCACCCCATTTTGCCATTGAAAAAAACAATGCCAAACATGTGAATTGATAAAGAATTTTTTTTTTTTTTTTTTACATTTTTTTTATTTATGAAAATCGTAGTCTTGACACGGATAGCGGAATGGCGTATTTTTTGGCAGAAAATCGTAATAAATTACGCCAAAATCGTAAGGGTAAACAGGTCTGCGTGACATAAAACTTGCAGTTGCATGACCCCCCCCCCCCCCCCAAAAAAAAAAAAACACAAAAGAAACCTCAGCACAGTGGAAAACCCCTTTTAAGACCCTGCTTTCTAAGACTTTGTGTTTCAGAACCTCTGTAAATTTATATCTAATTCTAGACTCCCTCTTTTTTAAGACCTGATTTTCTAAAAGTAAGAGTCTAAAATTCGGGGGGGGGGGGGGGGGGGGGGTTCCACTGTACCGCTAAATGCATGCCAGCCATTACCCTTTTGGAGAGTCTGTGGTTCTCGGCATGACGACGGGACTCCTTTCACTGTCGGCCAGACGTTTCCTGAGTGCATCTCTGTCATCTGGTGTCACCTGCCGCTTGCCACTCGTCTAAAACACACAAGATGGCAGCTTGTAACAACCGTGAAGTAAAGAACAGCAGCATAAGAAGCGGCTCAGAAGAAGTAAACACAATGATACATGCGCATGGTGTCCCCTTGTTAACCTTAACATTGCTTATCACAGATACAAAGTATTTATTTTGTAAAGCATGTACTGATGTAGTGTACACTTTTAGTACCAGCCCTGCTTGTAGAACTACAAAAAAGTCAAAAGGTGTCGGCCGGCTGGGTTCAAACGTTAAGCCTCAAATTAATTGGGCTTTGCAAAGCTGGCTGCAAAAAGTTTTTGCCCTAAAGAGGACTTTGCAAAGTCGACTTCAGGCTCAAGTTAAGGACAGCCTTAAAGAACAAAATAGCAAATGAGCACGAACATATCTAAGTCAATAAAGGAACAATCTAAAATACATGCAGTAGTTTTGCTTGTATGTCGCCGTACCTTAGCAGCATTGGTGGGTGTGGAGGAGGTGGCATACATGCTGATTATATCAACATCCTCATCTACTATCCTGTAAATCAGAAAGCATACATGTGGTGAATGCAGTGATTTTATTTTGAGAATTTGATTTTGACCGTAAAGGTGTGTACTAAAGACACCGCCCCTAACAGTAACAGCACACAGAAATTGACACAGGTGCTTGAGACATGGCATGATAGATCTACTGTCCAATATATATACCATTTTAACATAAACAATCTTTATTGCTCCGATTCCTTATACAACGGCACTTTCAATATTAAAAATCTTTCAAAACAACTATTATTAGTAACACAGTGACAGTTGTTATGCTGACTGCACTGCTAGACCTACTGTAGTTTGACTTGTACCACTACCATTAAGTCATGATGCTCCTGTACAAACCAGCCACTAAGTAATACATGCAGCTGCAGATCAAAGTAAGCACAGAAACTCAGTGAAATATGTCAGCTTAGCAAGAACAAACTAATAATAGTAATACTAATAAGCTTTGAGTTTAACCACTGGACCATTTTAATTTTGTTTCCTGTGTGTTTCGCAAGCAAAATACCAGAAACTATCAGTCAACAGGTAACTGCATCTTTGGACACTGACCGGTTTGCAATACCGCTTGAAGTTGCAGCCGCTGTCTCCTTTTTGGGGGCTTTCAACCCTTTCTTTGGCAACCACTGAAACACAAATAATTCATTAAATGATTATGTATCGATTGGAGATTGGATTTCCCTTCTTTGAGTCATGTGACGTCAGAGGCCGACAAAACTTTATAATTTGGCTTTTCAGGTTGACCGAAACTTCAAAGGAACTCCAAAAAAAAAAACGTCATGTGTTTGATTGCATGTGTGTGTGCTGTTCAATGTCAAAACAACAACAAAGTGAGTACATGACGTGTGTTTTGTAGTTCCTTTGAAGTTTCGGTCAATCTGAAACGCCCAAATATGAAGCTTATGTGTTTGATTGCATACATGTGGATTGCATGCATGTGTGTGTGTGTGCTCGTTCAATCGTCAAAACAACAACAAAGTCATAAGTACCTGAAAGGAATTCGATCGATACATAAATGTTATTTGCGTGTTTGACCAAAATATGACATTTTACACAGATCTCGACAGTCATTGTTCACCTCGACCGCTAGCGCGGTCTCGGAGAACAATGACTGTCTCGATCTGTGTAAAATGTCATATTTTGGTCAAACACGCAAATAACGTATAATATTTTGTCCATGATCGAGCAGTTAATAACTGTTGTTGCAACTGCATTTCAGCTAGATTTCTGTTCTTTTTCCTGCAACACTTTTGGAGTTTTTCACTTCGCCGGTTTGACCACAAACCCTGAGCAAACCAGGACAAGCAGTGTTCAGGCATGGGAATTGAAAAAAGTAAAAACGGCTTAAAATGTGTAAGTAATATCAAAGTCGACGGCGCGAAGCGCTTAGCCTTACTAGGGGGGTCCCAGGGCATGCCCCCCCGGACATTTTTTTCTCCAAAGAACCCAAATTGTGCAATTTGGTGTCATCTGAGCTCCAAATTTGCCATTAAATTCAGTCTTCAGAACCATTTTTGCCTCTCCCATTTATTTTTTCGGCGGACACGTTTGCTTTTTCGGCGGAACAAAAAAACATTTCGGCAGAAATTTGCCTTTCGGCGGACAATTCCCATGCTGAGGCAAAGAATTAAATTGATCTGATGCATTGATTTGACCCCTGATCAGTCCACCATCTAAATTTGTTGACATGTAGGACTAGGAGGTCTGACTTAAAAATGTTCAAGTGAAAAAAGTGTCAGTCTTGTTTATTAAGATTCAGTGGTTATTTGTTTGTGCAGACATTGCACATAGTGACAAGTTATTGTGAATTACTCATTTACTGAACGTTTCTCCTACCTCCCTTTCAAATTTTTCAAGAGTGGGTTCTGTCATGGTTTTGACATTCTTGGAGCATTTGAAAGCCACCCACTCTTGTGCGACTTGGGCTTCATCCAGGTGGAACTGCAGGCACAGGTCTCGTACTGAAAAACAAGTTATGGTACCTGGTAAGTGGTATGAATGAAAAGCATAAAAAAGTGCCCCAAGATCTTTTCCAATCTGCTTCTTCTTTCCGGTAAGGCCACAAAAAAAAATTGTCTGTTTCTGGTCACCCGACCGACCCTAAATTTTGGCGCCGACCCTAAACTTTTTTTTTTCCAAACTCAAAAAATTTTTTTTTTTTTTTTGGTGGTAAAGGACAGGGTGAGAAAATGAACAACAAAAACGTGTGAAAACGAAAGTCCGCTGACGATTTCAGTCTTTGTCACAGATTTGTAAATGTGTTGAGTGTCTTGTCTCTATGTATAGTGAATCCAGTCTCTTTGCGCGATTTTTAAAGTTAGTTTTATTGGTCTACATTTGGGGGTAAAAAAAAAAATAAAAAAATAAAAAAATAAAAAAAATCCCTACCTACCTACCCTATTTTTTTTTAGCCATGTTACCAGAAACAGAAATTTTTTTTTTTTTGCCTAATGCCCACGATCTTCTTCTTTTTCTTCTTGAGGATGATCATTCTGGCATGAAAAGGGGGTGTTTTTCCCAATCCCAACAGAAGTAGCATTACAAACATCAGCAACCCTGGCTGAGGTCTTGACAAATATGAAGCGGCTATCACAGAGCCTACACACAGTCCAACCTTAAAATGTGGTGGTCATGATGCGTGCAGAGTATAAACTTGCTGCGACATACTACATAACACTGCGACAGCTACTGCCAGGGTTCCTGCAGGGCAGAGCTGATACAATTCAATGAGTTTTCAAGGACATTTCCAGGACCAAATAAATGCTTTTCAAGGACATGATTTTCCTCAAATGAATGCAAAGCACCAAGCTTACCTTCAGTTTTTCAAGTCTGCAAACTATTAGTCATTCCGTAGTTGTTTCCCTTGCCAACTTCCAGGAAGGGAAGCAACTACAGGTGACTAGTAATAGTTAGTTCGTCTACTTTCGTTTTCACTCGATCTTTTATTCTCCCAAAATGTGTGTACTGTTTTTTACGAAAAAAAAGGGGGTTGCATTTTTTTTTTAAATAAGACAAGCTGCTGACGAAATGTATAGGCAACAATTTGGAAAAATCAAGTACTTTTCAATGACTATTTAACAAAACTCTATTTTCAAGCACTTTTCAAGGCCTGGAAAAGGTTTTCCAATTTTCAAGGAGTTTTCCAGGGTTCAAGGACTCTGTACGAACCCTGTACTGCCCTGATTCCCCTAGAATGACGAGTTTGTAGCTTCATGCTGACTGCTTTCATTTGCCCTAACAAGAAGATATTGACAATTACTAATTCCTATTACTATTAGTATACTATTACTATTAGTCCGTACGCTCATGATCAATAAATGTGAAACATTGTTCCAAGAAAAAGTGTTCTTCTTCTTCTTCTTTCTTTAGACTGCCGCCTTCATCAAAGTGAAGATTCTGCAGACTTTGGAGAGAGTTGCGAAGATGATTTGCAGTTGGTGTCATTAGAACTGCCCGGGGGTTCAGTGGTAGCTAGTGGGGGGTAGAAATAGAGGAGGGAGGTGGGGAGGATCAGGGGCGGGGGGAGGGGGGGTGGGGGTGGGGAGGGGTGTCTAGATCCGGGATTTGAAGGCTTCCAGAGAGGGGCTGAGAGCGACCTCACCCGGGAGCGCGTTCCAGTCCACGATGGTGCGTGGAAAGAAGGACTTCTGGCGGTAGGTTGTGCGGCACAACGGTAGCTGGTAGGCAGCATCGTGAAGGAGTCTGGTGCTTTTGGCGGTGGGATTTGGGGTGGGTGTGTTGCGGGTGTTGATCGACAGCAAGCCATTGGTGTATTTGTACATGGTGATGAGGCGGGCTCTGCGGCGCCGATCTTGAAGTGTGGGCCACTGCAAGTGTTCCAACATGGCATCAACGCTCGAAGTCTTGCGGTGGCGATTTACAACCCATCGGGCTGTTATGTTGAGAAAGAAGTTTCCTTCAAATGACAGTCAAAATGATTGGGTATATATCTGACAAATGAACTGGAAACGTCTAATAGTAATAAGGACCCAGTTTATAAACTGGAACAGTGGAAAAAGAAATGAATGAATGAAACTGAAAGATGAACCGCTGATGTGCAAGCGATCGACCAAACAAACCGTAAATATATCAACTTTTTGACAAAAGAAGCTCACATTTTGGACAAAGATCATCGTTAAGATCCACTCCGAACATCTCAAATTCTTCGTGAAGCGCATCGTCAGCTATAGAAGGCATTTTGTTCGTAATTTTGGCGTTGCCGCTGTCAACAGTTGTAACTCCCGCGAAAAAAGTGTGTCTGCTTCCGGTTTGCAGTACTGCAGTGTACAATAATATCAACATCGTTGTTAAACCAAATTTTGTATTGAGAACATCAAAAACTGTATGAGAAGTCAAAACAAGAGTTTCGTTTAACTCACACAAAGGTACTCTTTCATATTTATAAAATCTAGTTTTAGTTCCGCAGCATAGCGTCCCCAGTTTCAAGATGGACGACTGCAACTTGGAAAAGCTTGCCATCAAGCCAGGGAAGCTTTCCCCTGCATTTAATCGAAATGTCACGGAATACGACGTTACAGTCCCCAGCAATGTCGATAAACTCAACGTTGACCCGATGACAAGCGACACTGGTGCATCCTACTCCATATCGGTACGATTTTTAGCGGTCACCGTGGATGTTTTCGGCGGGAGCCTTCGTTTGACTTTGCAGAATGAGCAGAACTTCTTGTAGACAAACACTTGCTTCATTTTTGTTTACTTTACAGTTTCAAAATGTTACTTAGCAATGGGCTGTATTAACCAACGTTATGAGCTTGTTGTTGTTGTTGTGTTGTTGTTGTTGCGATACCATTCTCACCAAACTTTCACTAAGATTTGATTTGTTATTGCAGGGAAGTGAAGGATCAAAAGTAGTACCTCTGAAAGAAGGGGAGGTCACTGACATTAAGATTGAAGTCTCAGCAGAAGATGGAACGGTGAAGAAATACTTCATTCATACCAAACGCCTTTCCGCCAAAGACGCTAGTCTGAGTGACTTGACTGCCGACAAGGGATTTCTGCAGCCAAGCTTCAACCCTGATGTCACTGAGTACACTTGTAGGTGAACACTTTTCAGCATTGTACCTTTGTGTCAAATCTTTCTTTCATGTTAAAAATCTTGTAAAGTTTTATTTTGATGTAAACTCTGGTACAGTGGTAGCTTATTACCAGTGTCAGAAGTCTATTATCTAGAAGTATTTATCTACTATTACCAGCAGTCGACACGCGGTGATACATATGCCCTTTGACCTTTCCTTGGGGATATTCCGTACTATAAATAGAATACGGGATTATGGGAAAGCTGTTCAAGGGCAATCCAAAACGTTTAGAATGAAGCAAATTAATAAAAAAAAAAAATAAAAAAAAGAATTACGAGTTCAGAAAAAAATAAAATAAAATTGCCATCGAAGCGAATCGAACCCGGGACCACAAAAGTAAGGACAAGCGCATGATCGAGCGCGTTATCAACTGAGCTATTCTGTCGCACTCTAGGCGAGGGAGATTTTAACTTCAAATATTACACTTGAGTTCTCGAGCGTGGAGACGACTGACTCGAGTTTCCGAGTCTCTCCGTTCGTATTTGTGTACTGTTCTCTATATCTCACTATTCGGGGCTAATTCAGTTCATAACCGACCCTACGCTTCCGGTCACTTCGTATGTTGGGAAAGCATTATGAAGTAGCGATAATTTCAAGCGTGACCGACATTATTGATACGAAATGCTTGGACCAATCGCCGAAAAATGCTGACGTCATTGCATGAAAAATACCCCAAATCCTCTATTCTCGATGACATACTAAGGAGTTAGTTCGGGAGAACGACGATCTATGGACGGTTTATTATATAAAGGGAAGCAAGCGGTTAAAAACGGGCGTCGATAGAGCCAATAAACAGGGATGGGAACTTGTAGTATTTCATTCACTTGTGCCAGTGTTGAATATTCTTTCCCGTCGCGATATAACCTTCGTGGTTGAAAACGACGTTAAACACCAAATAAAGAAAGAAAGAAAGAATATTCTTTGAAATCATTTGTAAGAAAACAAATTCATGCTTTCATCTCTCAATCAGTCAATTTCATTGTTCTGGTGATATTGGTCGTGTTCCATAGTTTGTAAATGTTCAGTTGAATATAACATGCTTGTTTATATCATTATCACAACCAGAATTGAGGCTACTCGTCAGTGAGTCAACTAAGTGATTATCTCCCTTTACCTTTGCTTCAGAGTTGTGCGAGCCACAGGGGATCCAGTACTGTCCTCTCTCTCTCTCTCTCTCTCTCTCTCTCTCTCTCTCTCTCTCTCTTTTTTTTTCTCGTCTTCTTTTTCTCGTCTTCTTTTTCTTCCTTTTGTGTGTATTTTGAAAATAAACTTGCCTTCAACATATCATTCATTACAGTCAGAGAAGATAACACGCATTGCCATGGTTTTTTTTGTTGTGAACATTAGAAAAATGATGTGCTTTATTGCAGGTTTGCTTCCATGTCAGGTGACATCAGTGAAGGTAACGCCTGTTGCTCCGGACCCCAAAAGTGAGGCCTTGGTGAATGGAAAGAAACCAGGGGATGCCACCTCTCTGTGTGTTGGAGAGACTAGAGTGGAGATACAGGTCACATCTCCGGATGGATCCAATAAAAAGGTGCTTCAAATATCCACATGTTTGTTCCATTTTATTTGTTTTATCAGAGTACTGCTCAGCCGCTTGATAATTAAACAGGGATGTTACTAGGGTTGATTTTTTTCTAGAAAATTTGCCGAAAGGGGGTAGAGGGAGGAGAGACTCGTCTTCTTTACCCCTCTTCTGTGTTGTTGCTGTTGTTTGTTTGGTCCATATTTTTTCATAAACATGAAAAACATCTCTTCTCATTTTTAATTTCAGGAATACATTCTTGATCTCATTCGCAAGCCATTGCCGAGGTACGTCAAGTTTGTGGATCCAAAGAAGGCCCTGGAGTTTGAGTGTCCCATCTCCCTCAGCCCCCTTTATCGACCGATCACAGTCAAAGGGAGCAATCCCAAACACACATACTCTGCTCCGTTCATGGACTCAGTGACACGCACCGCCAAAGTGGATTTATTGAGCGGAGAGGCTTTGTCCCCTGACTGGCGTATTGTCGACAGGGAACTGGAGGCCAAGATGGCCGCTGAACCTGCCGTTATTCCACTCACTTACAGTGGTACGTTTGTCATTGTCATTTTTGTGAACTAATGATTTTTTTGCCATTTAGCTGTGTCATATGAGGTTTTTAGCCTTTTTTGTGTGCGGATAGAATCTGCCATGTGCCTTAAGCTCATCTTGCCTGAAACTGCCTAAAGAAGAGAAAAAATAAAAAGAAGTGCCACACAACATAGCATTTGTTAGCAGCAAGATAAAAGAGATATTAATATTATGCTGAGTGAAGTTAAAACTTGTTTCCAAGCGATAAAATTAACTGTGGTCTTTTAAGTTGTCCAGCATGAGCTTTGTGATGGAAGAATTATGCCAAACTTTCTTTGGTTAATTGTTGTGCATATACTTAATATTAACCTCTACAGTTGCCTTTGAAAAACTGTGTTAAAGAAAGAATACAGACTCGTTTTGGAGATTTTAGCTTGTGGGACACTGCATGCATTGTGGAATTTGTACTTCAAAAGATGTAAAGAACTATAAAGTAGTCATTTTTCTATATTGCAGTGTTCTGTGGGTAAAGACAAGAAAAATCCAGAACATTGCATCTTTGTTTTTCTGTCATGTCTTTATGTGTACAGTAGTGTATGCTTAGTGCTGGTTTGTATACTGTCTGCCGACTTATAGCTGTTTGTTGATATTTTCAGGTGCAACAGAACCAGTGAAGTTTGGAGAGTTGGCAGCACAGCTGGAGAAATGTAATGTTCAACCAAAAGTTGAGGTAAAACTGCTCTATTTTGTTATTTATTAAAGCAGAAAAATGTGTGGCAAGACAAGCAGGCAACTCATATATCATGTCAATTTATCTTATTGTCCTTCAGAAGCTAGACTTAGACAGTTCATGTGCTTTCTCCTGTTCTTTGGAAAGTTCTTTGAATTTGGTTGCCAACAGTGATTTTATTTTGAAAAGTCATGAGTGCATAATGTAACCAAGCGCAAGAAGCACAACAATCACCTTTGGAGGCAAAGGCCCAGTCAAACAGGATTGAGAATTTTAGAGCTAATTTCTGTTATGCGTACACAGGTTCCCAGGAAAATACATGGTGACAGCAGCAGCCAGACCCTATCACAAACAGAACTCTACATTTCACAGGTGTCAGCTTCTTCTTCAGCGTTCGACGATGGCTGTGTCTAGATTCTTTGGCCCGTGACGTTGACGAAGTGGGCTGTCATTTCCAGGTCCTGAGTGCTGCCCCATAGCTTGGTGTGCAGCAATGTCCCTGAGGGCCAGACATGTTTCCTCTCACTGCAGTGGAGTTGGCAGGTCTGCAGGAAGTGGTCCGGTGTCTGGTCCGCCTCTCCACAATGGCACAGGGCCGACTGTCTGATGCCGATCCTTTTTAGGTGGCTGTTTAGTCCACAGTGGCCTGTCCGGAGGCGGAAGACAATGGTCTGCTCGTGACGAGTGAGCTGATGGAGGACAGGTGTCAGCAACGTAGAAGAAACGTCAAGCTACAAATAGCTTGTGCTCTTTAAAGGCCGACAACTGCAGAGCCTGCTGTAAAGGGTGACGCAGTAGTCTCCCTGTCACAATCAGTTTTGGATGTAAAACTTGTGATTCTATGGCAAACTAATCAACATTTTGTGACTTTTTTCTCTCTCAGAACAAAAGATTTCTTTGTGAAAGAAGCATGTGTGAATATGTGTTAATTCTCTAGATGTGATCTTTCTTTCTTTCTTTATTTGGTGTTTAACGTCGTTTTCAACCACGGAGGTTATATCGCGACGATCTAGATGTGATGCATGTGTGAATACGTGTTAATGCTCAAGATGTGATCTTTCTGTTTTTAGGATCCCAAAGACCGGTTTCAGAAAGCATCTTTATCTTCAAACCACAAGGTTGAGGTATGAAGTTTTGAAGAGTTTCATGCCCAGCTGGCAAGGTTAGAAATTTTATTTAATTTTTCTTTTTATTTCCATTACTTTATTATCCCATGGCTAGGGAACTCGGGTTGCTTCCTCCGAGTGTTTGCTAGTTTAGATAGTGACTGCAATTTATCTCTGGATTTTGCAATAATGTATAACTGGTTTTGAAGTATAACATTCCGCGTAGCCTTCTTTTTTTGAGACTTCAGGAGGTTGTCATTTAAGTTTGAAATGGTCTATCCATTGAGAGACAGTAGAAAGCAGATCAGAGCAGATGTTTTCAATTTACAAATACAGAAGTTAATGCTATTGCAATAGTAAATAAAAGAATAGTTGAAGATATATTTGTGTATGTTTGTGCAGGCGTGGAAGTGGGAGAAGCAGCTTCAGCAGGTGTTCGACGAAACAGATCCTGCAAAGTTAGTGGAGGGTGCATGCGCAGAACTTGAAAAGTATTACCTGAGTCTGCCAGCTACAGGTAATTTTGTTTCATAGCTTTTTGTTTGATGTACAGTGGAACCCCCCTTTTAAGACATCCAACAATCTGAGAAAATCAGGTCTTAAAATGTAGGGGGTCTTAAAATGGGGGTAAATTTACAGAGGATATGAACATGGAGAAAACAAGGTCTGAAAAGGGAGGGAGTCTTAAATTGGGGGGGGGGGGGGGGGGGGGTCTTAATAGGGGGTTCCACTGTAGTAATCTTGAACTAAGAATGACAGACTGTTGTAAAGATTCGTTGCGTTGAGATCTGCAGTGTATCAATTCTTGGTTTCACGTTTGGTGTATTGGTGGTTATTTCGACCATAGTTTGCTAAACATGTCTCTGTTTTGTCACCAGCTCAGGGCTACCACCAGTTCAACGAGAGTGAATCACCAATGGACTACCTTCAGAATGCAAGTCATTATTATGCCACTGCAATCAAGTTCAAGCCCAAAGACGCCAACCTCCACTTTCAGCTTGCCATGGTTCTGGAAGAAAAGTACTTTGCTGAGGACATGTTTGGGCTGAAGAAGACTGAGGTGTGTAATAGTCACTCATTTTCTCTCTTATTTCTGTGTCTCTGTATCTCTGCCACATTGTCTCACTCTCTCACTGTCTCCCTGTCTGTCTGTCAGTCTCTTTATCTCTCTCTCTCTCTCTCTCTCTCTCTCTCTCTCTCTCTCTCTCTCTCTCTCTCTCTCTCTCTCTTCTCCTCCTCCCTCCTGTGTGAGTGGAGGGTATCTCTCTAACTCACTCCCTCTCCCCAACCCCTCTCTCTCTCTCCTTCCCCTGTATGGGTGTGTCTCTGTCTGAGCATGTGCCTGTACGTGTTGTTGTTTTTTGTGTGCATGTGCCTGTACGTGTTGTTGTTTTGTCTGGGCATGTGCCTGTACGTGTTGTTGTTTTGTGTGTGCATGTGCCTGTACGTGTTGTTGTTTTGTGTGTGCATGTGCCTGTACGTGTTGCACGTTGTTGTTTTGTGTGTGCATGTGCCTGTACGTGTTGTTGTTTTGTGTGTGCATGTGCCTGTACGTGTTGTTGTTTTGTGTGTGCATGTGCCTGTACGTGTTGTTGTTTTGTGTGTGCATGTGCCTGTACGTGTTGTTGTTTTGTCTGTGCATGTGCCTGTACGTGTTGTTGTTTTGTCTGTGCATGTGCCTGTATGTGTTGTTGTTTTGTCTGTGCATGTGTCTGTGATTGTGTGCTCTTGTTTGCTTATGTATTCATTCTTGCTTGTCTGTCTGTTCACAGGTAGCCGATGACATACCCTCGTTCAACATTAAAGCCAAGGAGAGCTCTAAGGAGGAGGAGGTGCTGGCCATCTGCAAACTGCGCAACGTGGAGTCCGGAGCGCCAGTGGCCATGCAACTGAAAGCACTGGACGAGGAGTACCACCACTTGCTGGACAGCGGTCAGGGGGGCAAGGCTGATCACATCCAGGTCCTCTTTGCCTGGTATTCCAAGAAAATCTCTCAGGTCTGTGGAAAAACCTGTGTTGACTTTTTTTAGAAACTATTCTTTGAAAGTAGATTCAGACAGCCAAGAAGATGGGTCAGAGTTATCTGAGACTGCACAAACAGCATTCTTTTTACATTTAGTAAAGTTTTGACTAAATGTTTTAACGTAGAGGGGGGAATCAAGACGAGGGTCGTGGTGTATGTGTGTGTGTGTGTAGAGCGATTCAGAGAAAACTACTGGACCGATCTTCATGAAACTTGACATGAGAGATCCTGAGTATGGTATCTCCAGACGTTTTTTTTCATTTTTTTGATAAATGTCTTTGATGACGTCATATGCGGCTTTTCGTGAAAGTTGAGGCGGCACTGTCACGCTCTTATTTTTCAACCAAATTGGTTGAAATTTTGGTCAAGTAATCTTCGACGAAGCCCGGACTTTGGTATTGCATTTCAGCTTGGAGGCTTAAAAATTAATTAATGAGTTTGCTCATTAAAGTTGTCATTAAAATCGATTTTTCGCAAACAGATTTAAAATTGATTGCATCGTATTCTTCATCACATTCTGAATCTAAAAATATATACATATGTTATGTTTACTCTTAAAATGTGATCACAATTAACGAAAATAGATTAATTAGTCTTACGATTAAAATTTAAGAAAACGATCCAAAAATGATTTCATCTTATTCTTTATCATTTCCTGATTCCAAAAACATATAGATATGATAGGTTGTATTCAAAACAAGCTCAGAAAGTTAACAAGAATACAGAAAAGCGCGCTTTCCTGCTTAGCACAATACGCTACCGCGCTAATCTTGCGTGTCAATATCACTACGTTTTGCACGTGGGAGGTGAGCGATTTCCTTCACGCGGGGATTGACGAAGCTGTACTGTCTTGGTGAAAAAATACAGTGCGTTCAGTTTCATCCCGTGAGTTCGACAGCTTGACTAAATGTAGTAAATTCGCCTTACGTAACTTGTTTTTTTATGTTTTGGGTAATGAAAGAACAACAGAGAATTTAATTTACAAGGCATATGTACATATGGCAGATTCAGGGTATCTACTCATGCATACCATTGCAGGTTTAGCGTTGACTGACTGTTTTGTTGTAAATTAACGGTCAAACACAGCTGATAGGATTCTGGGGTTGTATGCTTACCCAGCTGTTGTTTGGGGGCACTTGAAAGCATTTGCAAATTTTCCATTACTTGATGTTGAATACACAGTTTTATTGAAGAGCTTAAATTGACTGGACAAATATTTTCAAACAAATTGTTAGACATGGAAATTTGATCTTTGTGTTGGAAGGAAGGAGCAGCAGCACACAAAGCAGAGGATGCTGGGAACCCACTGGGTCAGGCGTTCCTCAAGTACCAGGATGCCATGACACTGGACGAATCCAAGTCTCTGTACAACTTCCACGTGGGGCGTCTGCTGGTTACCCAGGGCAACTATGATGATGCTGTGAAGCGACTGGAGGCATCGCTGTGCTGGAATGCCCAGCATCAGTTGTCAAGGTAATTGGGGATAAACTGCAAATGGTGCATTATTTGTCTGAAGTGCAAAATTTCTCACTCTCATCTGGAGCATATATAACTATGAACTTTCCAGCATAGTAATTGGTTTACTTACTTACTTAGGTCCTTTGTCCCCAGCAGAGCATACACCATTGACGATGTTTCTCCATTGCACTCTGCTCTGGGCTGCTCTTTCTGCTTCTGTCCAGCTGTTGCCTTGCCTCTTCAGTTCTGCCTCTGTGTCACGCCTCCAGCTGTTTCTCGGTCTCCCTCTCTTTCTCTTCTCCTGTGGGTTCCAAGTGAAGTAATTGGTTTAGCGGATGTTTTATTTTTCAGTTCATTTAATCATTCGGTGCTAAAGCAGTGAAAAGTTTTCACAGCAGCTTTTAGGAGAGGGAAAGTCTTGCTGTTAAAATTATGCAATTCAAGGAGAGTGACTTTCCTCTGGAAAAATTTAGCAGAGATTGAAGCAGTAGCGCAGGCTTATTTTTATGAGGGATTATCAGAAAAGTTGAAAGTTTGTTGAGGCATTCCAGCTGATTTTGTGACAAGTCATTGGCGTTTTGTTGCAGAATCTACTTGGGTCTTGCCTTAAGCCTGCAAAAGGACGGCCCAGGAGGGAGACTGAAGGAGTGTGTCAGGTATCTGCTGGAAGGCATGGAGGTTCTCCTCACCGATCTCAGCAAGCAGGCTGCCACGCTGCATGAAAACATGTTGGTCTTTTGTTCTGCTGTCTGACAGTCTTGCGCACACATATTCCTTCTTACGTTCGAACCTGTCGATAACGAGCACCCAAGGCACTGACAAAAAGGGGTTGTTCAGGCAGGTGGTGGTTACTATGGAAAGGTGAATTGTACAGAACAACACTCATTGGGGGATCCTTATTGGTGGGCATTGTGGCAGGTGGTCTTTATTGAGAGGTGGTTGCCAGGGCAGGTTCAACTGTATAATGGAATGACTGAGGTGGGGGTTGGTGTTTTACTCTTTGTTTCTCAAAGATATTTCTCCTGTTTTATTGGGTTGGATGAATTCAGTGATAACAGAAACATCTAAATCTTATACCCTGATGCTGAAGAAAACTCACTTTGTCTTTCTTTGCTAACAACACCTTCAAGAATAAACAAAAAAAGTTTATCCATATTCATATCACATTATAGGCAGAGTCTAAAAATGGGCTTTGCTGAGATTCTCAAAATCATTTTTGAAAAGCTGATGAAGATACATAACACAAATAGTTCATCTTAACTGAGAGTAACTGTGAGTCTGTGTTCTGTATTCTTGCACCTTCAAGATAGGTTCCCCTTGTATCATGACAAGTCGCTTTCCTTGCGAGGCTATGCTCACATAAAAATGTCTGGATTTGAAAAATGTTTGTGTGTGTTTTTATTTGGCTCTTTTAGGGTGAAGAACAAGCTGTATGCAGAGCACGTGGTGAGGCCAACCAATGTACACTTGTTGCGAGGTCTGATACAACTGGGACAGTTACTGGCAGCCAATGCTGACAAGGAGGCCATGTCTGCGCGCGATGTCTTCCACACGTACGTCAAATTAAAATGACATTCATCAATCAATCAATCAATAAATAAATAAACAAACAAATAAATAAATAGTTATTTTAACAAAATTGATAGATAAATGAATAGATAAAGTAATGCTTGACTCTTTAAAATTTCGATTGTGACTTCTGCTTAAAATGTGTTGTCTGGGTGAATACAAAGGACAAAAGTTCTGGGGTCTGTAGGTGTGTTCATATTTATGTGCTGATGTGCGTGTATCCTTAAATCGTTTTACAGTGCAGCGCTGCTGGCAACGCAGGCCATGCCGGATGTGTACCGGGCGGACGTGTACCAGCAGATGGAGTGGGTGTTGCTGGATGCTCACGCTGTGTTGCTGGAGATCCTCATGGCGGAGGGAAAGGCTGAGGAGTTGATTGCACAGCGCTGTCAGAGGCTGTCCGCTCTCATTGATAATGCCACCATCCCACAGAATGAAAGTCTCCTGAATGTGCAGGAAAGGGTGAGCTTTGAGCTTCACCTTTGCGGCTGTCAGCACAGGTTGTGGCGACAGTGGAACCCCCCTTTTAAGACCGAAAACAATCTGAGAAAATCAGGTCTTAAGAAGGAGGAAGTCTTAAAATGGGGGTAAATTTACAGAGCTCATGAACAGAAAATCTGAAAAAACAAGCTAGGTCTTAAAATGGAGGAAGTCTTAAATTGGGGGGTCTTAAAAGGGGGTTCCATGTACATGGTTGTACAGGCAAACCTGTCTATAACGACCACTCAAGGGACCGACCCAATGGGGTCGTTATAAACTGGTGGTTGCTATGGAAAGGTAAATTGTTTGGATAATAATTCGTCAGGAATCTTTTGAGGTGGTCGTTTTTAGCAGGTGGTTGTTATTGAGATGGGGCGGGGATGTAGCTCAGTCGGTAGCGCGCTGGATTTGTATCCAGTTGGCCGCTGTCAGCGTGAGTTCGTCCCCACGTTCGGCGAGAGATTTATTTCTCAGAGTCAACTTTGTGTGCAGACTCTCCTCGCTGTCCGAACACCCCATGTGTACACGCAAGCACAAGACCAAGTGCGCACGAAAAAGATCCTGTAATCCATGTCAGAGTTCGGTGGGTTATAGAAACACGAAAATACCCAGCATGCTTCCTCCGAAAACGGCGTATGGCTGCCTAAATGGCGGGGTAAAAAACGGTCATACACGTAATATTCCACTCGTGCAAAAAACACGAGTGTACGTGGGAGTTTCAGCCCACGAACGAAGAAGAAGAAGAAGAAGAAGAAGTTATCGAGAGGTAGTGTTAAGGACAGGATCGACTTTATATGTCCGTTGAAGCTGAAGCTGTAATTCAAGCAATTTGAAAAGCATTGAACACTGTAGGCTACATTTTTTCATTGGTGATAACAGATAAGATCTGGAAGGGGGTGTTTTATTGTGATGAGAGTTGGACAGTCAGCTGGAATGGTGGGAGTTAGGCTTGGGAAGCAACTTGGTAAAGGGAAAATAGATGTGTTTAGTTTTGATTATTTTATTTTATTTCATTTATTTGTATCATCTCTTCCGAAATAGAAATGACTATGATGTTGGTAATGTTTCTTGGCATGATGTGTTTCTGTGCAGACGTCTCAAAATCTGGTTCGAATCCAACCCTGCAACAGCCATGCCCTGTACCTGCTAGGCTCTGCGCAGTTCAACAAGTATGAGAGTAGCACACCGGGCGATGCTGCCACCAAACAGCTTCATGATGCTCGTACCTCTTTCGAGGCCAGCGTCGAACTGCAGGGCAAACCAGCAGAAGGAGGAGTGCCTGAGCTTGTAGCAAGTGAGTTTTCTGTTTCTTTTCACTCATTTTGGATGGCAGCTGCCGTAGGCCTTCAGAGCCTCTGACCAGAGGAGTCCTGGAAATGATTGCAAACTTTACTGTTATTTGGGCATGGATTCATTTAAAATTTACTAGGATAGTTTTTCATGCTTAGCTGACTAAAGTCAAACATGTTACTGGGTGATGTAATTGCATTACTGTACAAGTAATTTTAGAATCCATGCAAAATAAGTCAGTCTCACAAACCAGTCGTGAATGGATCTTCTTCCGTTGTTGTCTGTCATTTGAGTGATGATGGTTAAGCTGCCGTTATGCGTCATAAATGGCCCAGCTCATCCGACTTCGGCGTGTTTTTATATCGGAGTGGTCCTTCTCCTAGACTGGTGGTTTTCCTCCGAAAACGGCGTATGGCTGCCTAAATGGCGAGGTAAAAAACGGTCATACACGTAAAATTCCACTCGTGCAAAAATTACGAGTGTACGTGGGAGTTTCAGCCCACGAATGAAGAAGAAGAAGAAGACTGGTGGCTTTACAGGGCTGTCGAGTCCAGTCTACCCGGCTATTTGGCCATAGCTGGTTTGGCTTTGGTTTTAGTTTGTTTATTTGAGGTGACCTTCCCCAGGGCTAGAGCTTATAATGCGGCTCTTGATCACATGGTGCTCCCGTAATTGGACACCTGGGGTATTTCTTGAGAGTAACAGTGACCCATCCTGCTGGAAGCACCACCATTTGGTCCGCGACTGCTTATTCGTCCTGGTAAGCCTGGCTTATCTTGCAGCTAACCTCCATATCTGAAGGCCACCCCACTATCTACCATCTGTGGACGCGCCTGGTTGGGGGTGGTCGCCCCTACTTTTCCAGGGTCGTGAATAGATGATGAAGCATATTTATGGATTACCGGGGCTTCTAGGCATCATTCTCTTTTCAGTTTTGTGTGATTCATAACAAAGTATGCTGCCCATGTTGTACGGACTTCTGTTTATTGTTTTTGCCTGAACCTGGACTTGTCTTTTGATTTGATCAGGTAGCCTTAGTTGAGTGGACCTCAGGCTGTTTTATTTTTATTTTTTATTAAGTGAATGTTATTATACGTTATTTGCGTGTTTGACCAAAATATGACATTTTAGACAGATCGAGACGGTCATTGTTCTCCGAGACCGCGCTAGCGGTCGAGGTGAACAATGACTGTCGAGATCTGTGTAAAATGTCATATTTTGGTCAAACACGCAAATAACATTTATGTATCGATCGAATTCCTTTCAGGTACTTATGACTTTGTTGTTGTTTTGACGATTGAACGAGCACACACACACATGCATGCAATCTACATGTATGCAATCAAACACATAAGCTTCATATTTGGGCGTTTCAGGTTGACCGAAACTTCAAAGGAACTACAAAACACACGTCATGTACTCACTTTGTTGTTGTTTTGACATTGAACAGCACACACACATGCAATCAAACACATGACGGTTTTTTTTTTTGAGTTCCTTTGAAGTTTCGGTCAACCTGAAAAGCCAAATTATTAAGTTTTGTCGGCCTCTGACGTCACATGACTCAAAGAAGGGAAATCCAATCTCCAATCGATACATTATTATTTGCACGTTTATAAATTGTGTGTGTGTGTGTGCACTCAGATCAGGAGTGGTACCAGGAGCAGAAGAAGAAGAAGGAGGAGAAAGCCAAGAAAGCGGCTGAGGCCAAAACGAGCACAACATCACTTGCAGCCAAACCTGCAGCTGCGCCAGCGAAGGGAGGGCCTGCAGCACCCAGAGGAGGGGCTACGGCTGGTCGTGGTACTGCCCCTGCTCCCGCCGCTAGAGGGAGGGGAGCTCCTGCCTCACCCGCCAGGGGAGGTGAAGGATACGTTTTTATTTGAGTGAATTGAAAAGAGGACGTTTATCATCAGGAAAATGAGACGCAAGGAGATGTAGGTTAGACACATTTTTGATGCCAGCATAAGACCTGCCCAAGTGTGCTGCTGTGCAGACTGATATCATACGTGGACTGGGTGGCCGAGTGGTAACGCACTTGCGAGAGGTTGCGAGTTCGACCCTGGGTCAGGGCGTTAGCAATTTTCTCCCCCCTTTCCTAACCTTGGTGGTGGGTTCAAGTGCTAGTCTTTCGGATGAGACGAAAAATCGAGGTCCCTTCGTCTACACTACATTGGGGTGTGCACGTTAAAGATCCCACGATTGACAAAAAGGTCTTTCCTGGCAAAATTGTATAGGCATAGATCTATAAAAATGTCCACCAAAATACCCGTGTGACTTGGAATAATAGGCCGTGAAAAGTAGGATATGCGCCGAAATGGCTGCGATCTGCTGGCCGATGTGAATGCGTGATGTATTGTGTAAATAAATTCCATCTCACATGGCATAAATAAATCCCTGCGCCTTGAATATGTGCGCGATATAAATTGCATAAAAATTTTTTTTTAAAAATATTTAAAAAATCCCTGCGCTTAGAACTACCCACGGAATACGCGCGATATAAGCCTCATATTGATTGATTGATTGATGAAGGCACCCATAGAACCAGCCACAAATTTCCCTCAAGAGCAGGTGATATTTCATGACAGGTACATTTTAGTCAATGTTGAGAGCTAGAGATGAAGAGATGGACACCAGAGGGAAGTGGCCTTGCATCACAGATGGCTTTAAAACACAGGTGCACCAACCAGCGTATTTCAGTCTCTCCTAGTATCAGTGAAAGCAACAGAAGTCAAACTCTCAGAAAAACTACAAGATGTTGACCTATGTACAATCAAGTGTGACAGGGAGACTACCGTTGCCCGTCACAGCAGACTCTGCAGAGTTGTTCGCCTTTGAAGTAGGCAACACCTGTGGATTGTAGAGTTCTGTTTGTGATGGGGTCTGGCGGCTTTTGACTCTCTGTATTGTTCATGGATTCCTTTGCGAATGCATAACAGTTTTTATAGGGCTTAGAAATAAGCTCTAAAATTCTCAATCCTGTTTGATTGGACTTCGCCTCCAAAGGTGATTGTGGTGTTTCGGCACTCGGTTACACAAGCATAGAAGACAAATATACATACACATTGTCATACAAAATCTGAATGCACACAACCCAGTGCACAATGGAACCCCCTTTTAAGATCTCCAAACATCTTTGAAAAAGAAGGTCTTTAAAAGGGTGGAGTCTCAAAATGGAGGTATATTTGCAGAAGTTATGAAAACAAAATCTGAAAAAGCAAGGTCTTAAAAAGGCAGAACTCTTAAATCAGGCGATGGGAGGGGTGTCTTAAAAAGAGGGATTAAAGGTGGTCGTCTACATTTTTGCTTTTTTTTACATTTAGTCAAGTTTTGACTAAATGTTTTAACATAGAGGGGGAATCGAGACGAGGGTCGTGGTGTATGTGTGTGTGTCTGTGTGTGTGTGTGTGTGTCTGTCTGTGCGTGTGTGTGTGTAGAGCGATTCAGACTAAACTACTGGACCGATCTTTATGAAATTTGACATGAGAGTTTCTGGGAATGATATCCCCGGACGTTTTTTTCAATTTTTCGATAAATACCTTTGATGACGTCATATCCGGCTTTTTGTAAAAGTTGAGGCGGCACTGTCACACCCTCATTTTTCAATCAAATTGATTGAAATTTTGGCAAAGCAATCTTCGACGAAGGCCGGACTTTGGTAGTGCATTTCAGCTTGGTGGCTTAAAAACTAATGAATGAGTTTGGTCATTAAAAATCGGAAACTTGTAATTAATTTTTTTTTTTTTAACGATCCAAAAATAATTTCATATAAAAATGTAGACAAGGACCTTTAACTGTAACATTGTTTTCCTCTACATTTGTGCCTGACAGGAGCTGTAGCAGGCAGGGGAGCTGTAGCACCACAGAGAGGGGCAACCACTCCAGCAGGACCTGGTCGTGGGGGAGCTGTTGCAGCTAAGGTCAGTAATAGCACAACTGACCCCCAAAAAACAGAGTACGGTAGGGTAGATAATGGTTGTACGCATGAAAGTCCACTCATATGAAAATGTATGTGGTAGCTGTTGTCTGGGAACGCCATTGAAGAAGAAAAAAGAATTACTTGCAGGATGAATATTGTGAAGACTTTGCCGTCTATTGACTCTGTACTCTGAGTCATACCTCAGATTCACATGCAGTTAACTCTTGCTGTGTTAGCAAAACAATATAGGAGTTACTCAGATGAGGTTGACATTGGATGTGTGTGTGTGAGCGTGTGTGTGTGTGTGTGCTTGAAATGCATGCCTACTTGTGTGTGTGTGTATGTGTGTGTGTGTGCGCACTCGCACACTTGCATATGTGTGTGTGTGTGTGTGTCTTGAAAACATCATATAGATGGTTGGTTTCAGACTTAGCTTTCTTTTTAACTCAGTTCTTCAGAACAGAAACTGAATGTCTCCTAAACTAAATCTCTTTGTCAATCTTTCAACAAATCCAGGCCCCAGCAGGCAAGACACCAGGCACAGCGGGCAGTAAGTCTGGGCACAAGTGTCAGGCCACCCCTCCCCCTGTGACTCCCACAGCACAGAAACCCAAGCCTGGTAGGTGGGCCGGCTAGCCTCTGGAAGGCCTGCCAGTCTTTGGCTGAATCTCTCAAAATCTGTAGAAAGAATGGCTAGCAGTAGTGAGTAGACTGAAGGTTTAATTTGTCTATTACAGAAGCCAGTAGTTAGTGTGTGTCTGCCAATAATCCAGTTGTAAGTAACAAGATCTCTGAGAGATGAATCTTGCTTTTGATGCGACTTGAGTCTTGCTTTTGAGATTTACAGGATTTGCTTTTCTAATTTTTAATTACACTGATGGACTTGTTTTCCCTGTGAAAGCTAATCTACAATAAAAGGAGATGACCACTTTTGAGCAAGCTTTTTCTTCCAAATCTCTGCCAAGGATTGCATTATAGCTTGTTTGCTTGTGAACACAATTGGTATATTAGGTATCAGACCAGGTCGGTGCACTGGTTAAGGGATTTCATTGGCAGTAGTGTAAATGTATGCATTTTAAATAGATGTCAGTACTGAAGTGTTACAAATACTGTACTTTTTGTGTCTGACAAAACGTGAAAAAAAAATTGTCTCCTTGATTTGTAGCAGTGTGTAAATCTGACTTGGGATTCAGTTGCTGGATAATGTCATGAGGGAAGTGTTTTGGCGTTGAGTTTTTGTTTTGTTTGACTAATTTGCATTAACAGGACTGCATGAACCAAATTAATGTTGTTTCTTTACGATTTTACTCCATTTCATTCAGTTATAATTGTTTGGGGTTACGTTTTTGTCTTGTGAGATGGAGATTATTCACTAAATGAATGGTGATTTTAAAATAAGAAATAACCTGTGTGCATAATTATAGTGCTATACATGTACTACATTATGCGCTATACCCTTGATTGTGGTGTGGTGCAGATTCATGTAAGACTGGCCAACCCTAATATTTTTAATACAAGTACTAATCACACATTAACATGCTTCCAATTGAAACTTCGAGGTCTTCATCGGGGATTGACGCCCGACCAAAGGTGAAGCGTGTTAATGTTATTGTAATTCAATCTGACGACGATCTCTTTCCTGCTTTCATGCGATGGTAAACAGACAGAATTGGTTCTGTTCTGTTCACACACTACTTTCAGTCCACCTACCTGCAAGGGTCAAGTCCCAAGAAATATGTCTCTGTATTCCTATCGTATCACTCTCCTCCTGTTTTGTTTTCTTTCACATACATTTTCCCATCTTTTTTGACGGGTTTCTGGACAGCAAACTCAAAACAAATTCTTTTCATCACAAAAGCGATCTTTGGAATTGACAGACGTAGTCCGAAAGAATTCATGCATCAACTTACGTCACGTATTCGACGTCATCACTTCGCATACCTTATGGTCTCGGTATTTCGTTGGTACTTCATATTTCCTGCTTGTAAAATGACCCTCAAAGCTAACCGAGACTGGTTGAGGTTGTATCAATGCGCCTCGCCAGCAGGTTGTTAATGGATTTTTTAGCGAGTGGCTATCGACATTTAGTCACCTGTAATTTTTAATGAGTTGGGGCATTCTGACCAATCACAGGATCTGTTTCATTAAAACGCAAACTTGATTGAATTACAATTTTCAATAAAGTAACATTTGTACTTGCTCATAACCAGACAATTATATGTGCGTCTTGTTCTTCTAATGTTCACAACATACTTTAATTGTTGAATCAGTATTGTGTTTTGACATACATGTACTTTTTATTTAAAGCATAGTTGGAAATATTTGTTTGTTTAACTTTGTACAGAATTAAACATAGTCTACTTTTTCAATGAAGGTAATCTCTCAGACCATAACAAAACAAAACAAACATTGTTGTTAATTTAAATGATTGTAGTGCCATGCAATTTTTCTTTTGAGTTTTTGATGTACCTTACATAACACATTAATACTGTGCATGCAAACAACTGAACCACTGAATCTAAGTTAGATATTTTTAACTTTGTCAGTGAAAATAGAAAGCTCACTGCGACATCCGAAACTTCAGTAGACCTATACAAAAATTTAACAAGTCGCGTAAGGCGAAAATACAATATTTAGTCAAGTAGCTGTCGAACTCACAGAATGAAACTGAACGCAATGCCATTTTTCTGCAAGACCGTATACTCGTAGCATCGTCAGTCCACCGCTCATGGCAAAGGCAGTGAAATTGACAAGAAGAGCGGGGTAGTAGTTGCGCTAAGAAGGATAGCACGCTTTTCTGTACCTCTCTTTCTTTTAACTTTCTGAGCGTGTTTTTAATCCAAACATATCATATCTATATGTTTTTGGAATCAGGAACCAACAAGGAATAAGATGAAAGTGTTTTTAAATTGATTTGGACAATTTAATTTTGATAATAATTTTTATATATTTAATTTTCAGAGCTTGTTTTTAATCCGAATATAATATATTTATATGTTTTTGGAATCAGCAAATGATGAAGAATAAGATAAACGTAAATTTGGATCGTTTTATAAATTTTTATTTTTTTTTTACAATTTTCTGATTTTTAATGACCAAAGTCATTAATTAATTTTTAAGCCACCAAGCTGAAATGCAATACCGAAGTCCGGGCTTCGTCGAAGATTACTTGATCAAAATTTCAACCAATTTGGTTGAAAAATGAGGGCGTGACAGTGCCGCCTCAACTTTCACGAAAAGCCGGATATGACGTCATCAAAGACATTTATCAAAAAAATGAAAAAAACGTTCGGGGATTTCATACCCAGGAACTCTCATGTCAAATTTCATAAAGATCGGTCCAGTAGTTTAGTCTGAATCGCTCTACACACACACACACACACACACACAGACACACACACACACGCACATACACCACGACCCTCGTTTCGATTCCCTCTCGATGTTAAAATATTTAGTCAAAACTTGACTAAATATAAAAAAAGGAAAAGGCACTATATTATATTTAGAGTTATTTCTTTTGAAACAGCTGCAGCTCCTGCCCCTGCTTCTCAGCCGGCTCCAGAAGCCGCCACCCCAGAACCAGCCAAATCCAAGAAGCCAGCACCGATCAATCCAAAGACATACCAGGCTTATCTCGGTCTCGCTCGTGTCTACCGAGCGCTTGAGAACCCCAAGGAGGCTCAGAAATACTACGAAATTGTCAGCAACATGAATCCTGAGGTAAGGTGTTTGATCTTTGGTTAGGTATGCTGTGACTAGAGTATTTATAGCTGATTCAGATGTATGTGGTGCCGATCTTGTGTTATATACGGGGGTAAAGTAGAGTTTGTCTGTATATTGAAACATCTTTCAGATAGGCCAAACACCTTTTAGATAGGCCAAACACAGAGGGATTTTCTCTCTCTCTCTCTCTGAGTCTTTCTCTCTCTCTCTCTCTCTCTCTCTCTCTCTCTCTCTCTCTCTCTCTCTCTCTCTCTTTTAACACACACACACACACACACACACACACATACACACACACACACACACACACACACACACACACACACACACACACACATAGGCAGACACACACACACAGACACACACAGACAAAGCTTCAACTGACAGCTAGCATATCTTTTTGCAAGGTCACAGGGACAAACAATAACAGTTAACATATCAAAGAGGCTTCACCTGAATTGAAACTGTTCTATATTTCAGATACATGATGCCTACATAGAAAGTGCTGAAATGCTTGTAAAGGCAGATCCTCTGTCAGCGGTGGATGTCTACATGAAATTCCCCATCTCAGAAAAACCCAGCTTTGACGATGCCTACATCTTTGGAGAAATCATTCGAATTCTCATGAAATTTGAGAAGTACGATGATGAGAGGCTGCCTACTAGCATGATTACATACGGCAAAATTCTTGGGCTAGGTAAGTGTCACTGAATAGACAGATAAACAAATCAACAAAGATTGACAGCAATAACAGTCACAAGAACACTCCTATGACTAAAGTTTTGTGGAAATGTCTCCATTGTAAAATTTATATTGAAAGTATGCGCGCATGTGTGTGTATGCATGTGTTTGTGTGTGTGTGTATGTTTGTTTGTTTGTGTGTGTGTGTGTGTGTGTGTGTGTGTGTGTGTGTGTGTGTGTGTGTGTGTGTGCGTGTGTGTGTGTGTTTGTTTGTGTGTGTGTGTGTGTGTGTGTGTGTGTGTGTGTGTGTGCGCGTGTGTGTGTGTGTGTGTGTGTGTGTGTGTGTGTGTGTGTGTGTGTGTGTGTGTTTGCTCTTATAGAGGAGTTCTGTCATCTATGCCATATTAGATATTTGTAAATTATGTGTCACCCAGCTTATTCATCATAAACTTAATGACAAAGAGATGGCGACAGGCCAAGTTTTTTTATTAGATTCTGAAAGCCAAATGTTCAGGTCTGTGGAAAAGAAAAGAAATCTGAAATGAAGTTTTGAATTGTGCAGGTGTGCTGGATCGCTATGTGAAGGTTCTAGAGGAGAAGTTCAAGAACAAGTTGCTGCAGCGAGTGTATTCTGGTGTCAACGGAAAGAGTGTGGATGATCCTGACATGCAAGCATTCTTCAAGTTCAAGTGCTGGATATAAAATCTGTTGCCGATACAGCCGAGTCTTAAATTAAGCAAAGTTTTAACTGATTTTTAGGATGATCTTGACATGCAAGCATTTTTCAAATTCAAGAGCAGGACATAAACTCTGTTGCTGAAACGATGTGGAATGACATTAAATTCAGCTTAGCTTTAACTGATTAGTTGCTTACGGTTCAGCGATCAGTTAAGTTGTTTTATTTCTTTATTTGGTTTGACATTTATTTTGAATTATTTAAGTCACAGATGAATTTTTTACATCTAAAGCCAGAGGTAATGCCACCGCTAATACTTCATCAGAGGAACTTTTTGTGTGACTAGGATTGTTCAGAAAATAGCCTTGATGTGGGCTGTATCAAGTTCATTCATTATTGCTTCATTGGGAAAAAAAATGCAACCCACTTTACCTGTTTTTGAAATGTTGACTTTAGCAAGAGCTAAATTTGTGTGATTGTGAGTTATTTTGTTTTGTATACAGTGGTACCTGCGATAAAAGGACACCCTTGGGACCAGCTAAAAGTGTCCCTTCATTGCAGGTGGCCTGTCATGACAGGTATATTTTGGTCGAGATAATAGACAAAGGGACCCCAGAATGTGTCCTTTGAAGGGAGGTGTCCTCTCATCAGAGGGGCCACACATCGCAGGTACCACTGTATGTGCAAAAGATTTTACATGATAAGAATATGTATTTTGATTGACAGTTAGAGTTCAAGATAGTTGCATGCTCTTCAAATTGTTGTCTTTTTTGCTTTGTGAGCGTGGGCAGTATTCATTTTTAAGTTATTTATTGTTTTTGATTTGAGGTGTGCATAGAAGTGTTTTAACTTGTGATGCCTATTTTTCTTGTGTTTTGATGATTAGTGGAACTGCAGCATTTTCTTCATTCCATACTCATAATGTTTCTGTGATACACAGCAATGTGAAAATGGCCAAAACCACAAATTATAAAGTCCAGGTGGATTTTTTTCTAACGTTATAGATTTGATTTTTACACCCCCGGGTGTGTATAGGTTTCACTCGATGTGTTTGTTTGTTTGTTTGTTTGTTTGTTTGTTTGTGTTCGCATATAGATCTCAAGAATGAACGGACCGATCGTCACCAAACTTGGTGAACAGGTTCTATACATTCCTGAGACGGTCCTTACAAAAATTGGGACCAGTCAAACACACGGTTAGGGAGTTATTGGTGGATTAAGATTAAGAGTGACATATTAATGCTCAAAGGGAAATAACCATTTTCACTGCCACCAACCTCGACGTACCCTTTACGCGAATAAACATTCTGACTTCTGACTTCTGACTTCTGACTTCTGGCTTCTGACTTCTGACTTCTGACTTCAGACTTCAGACTTCAGACTTCTGACTTCTGACTTCAGACTTCTGACTTCTGACTTCAGACTTCTGACTTCTGACTTCTGACTTCTGACTTCTGACTTCAGACTTCTGACTTCTGGCTTCTGGCTTCTGACTTCTGGCTTCTGGCTTCTGACTTCTGACTTCTGACTTCAGACTTCTGACTTCTGACTTCTGGCTTCTGACTGTCTCTCTGTCTCTCTGTTTCTCTGTCTCTCTGTCTCTCTGTCTCAATGGTCAAAGGGAAATAACCACACTTGTTAGCAGTGCCTGCTCAGTTGGTGGCAGTGAGAATGCTAAGGACGGGGGTGTTTTTCCTACCTCGGAGGAATTTCTTGTTTGATTAGCTATGTATATTTTTGATAAATGCTTTTTGACTCACATGCGAAGCAAAAGTGAGTCTATGTACTCACCCGAGTCGTCCGTCCGTCCGTCCGTCCGGCCGGCCGTTCGGAAAACTTTAACGTTGGATATTTCTTGGACACTATTCAGTCTATCAGTACCAAATTTGGCAAGATGGTGTATGATGACAAGGCCCCAAAAAACATACATAGCATCTTGACCTTGCTTCAAGGTCAAGGTCGCAGGGGCCATAAATGTTGTCTAAAAAACAGCTATTTTTCACATTTTTCCCATTTTCTCTGAAGTTTTTGAGATTGAATACCTCACCTATATATGATATATAGGGCAAAGTAAGCCCCATCTTTTGATACCAGTTTGGTTTACCTTGCTTCAAGGTCAAGGTCACAGGAGCTCTTCAAAGTTGGATTGTATACATATTTTGAAGTGACCTTGACCCTGAACTATGGAAGATAACTGTTTCAAACTTAAAAATTATGTGGGGCACATGTTATGCTTTCATCATAAGACACATTTGGTCACATATGATCAAGGTCAAGGTCACTTTGACCCTTATGAAATGTGACCAAAATGAGGTAGTGAACCACTAAAAGTGACCATATCTCATGGTAGAAAGAGCCAATAAGCACCATTGTACTTCCTATGTCTTGAATTAACAGCTTTGTGTTGCATGACCTTGGATGACCTTGACCTTGGGTCAAGGTCACATGTATTTTGGTAGGGAAAATGTGTAAAGCAGTTCTTAGTGTATGATGTCATTGCTAGGTTTAGTTATTTGACCTTGACCCTGAAGGTCAAGGTCATGTAAAGGTCAAGGTCAAGCATGTGAGTCGTATGGGCTTTGCCCTTCTTGTTATTTATTTATTTTTTGTTTTTTGGGTTTTTTGTTAATTAGTCGGTTACCTAGTTAGTTAGGTGTTGTTTTTTGCAGCAACACACACACTCTAAACCAGACTTTGCCAAAGATGTTTTCAGACTGTGATAGAGAAATGTTTCCTGAACGACTGACCTCCCAGTATTTGAAATATTGAATGCAGAATATAAATCACTCGTTTTAACAGCACATCAGGTGCTTTGGTAATCCATTTTGGATATAGAAAAGAAAAGAAGCTGCAAAGACATCAAGGCTTAATCTGAGGACAAAGCTCTCCAAACTCATATCATTGATTGTCATAGCCATACATGTGGTTATTAACTTATGAATTTGCATTTTACATTCATGGCACCAACCTGCTGCATGAGTTGTTATATTGTTGATCACTAATGCTAAGATGACTGCATTATTATTTATACAAGTACAGATTTATTATAACGTGTTGAATACTTTACAAAGTAAGGTGTAGTGTTCGCATTTGCTGTTTATTTCTCGTCCTCTTGCGTTAAGAAGAAAAAATAAATAAACAGTGATATTTTTTAGACTTTCTATTGTAACAAGAATATTTGTCATTACCTTGCATTTGCACAGTTGATGGTCATTAAACTAAAGAGAAATGATTTCTTATTAGCTCAGTTACTGGCAAATGAATTTGTCAGGTAAGTATGACTCATCTTCTCTCTCTAGCTCTCTCTCTCTCTCTCTCTCTCTCTCTCTCTCTCTCTCTCTCTCTCTCTCTCTCTCTCTCTCTCTCTCTCTCTCTCTCTCTCTGTTGCCTGCAGCCCGTGGGTGTGAGTGTGTGTTGTGTGTGAGTGTGTACCTGTGTGTTTATGTGTGTGTGTGTGTGTGTGTGTGAAAAGAAGATATTTACAGATTTAAAGTTACAAAGAAAATTTCATTGGTATAAACGTACCAGAATGCACAAGCGTGTTTGCATCTCGCACACACTCACACAGAGAACATAGTTTGGTGTTTTTGAGCAAACGTTGATGATTGAGCTGTCAGCAGTGCGTATTTAGAAAACGAAAGTAGACATTCATGAACCGGATGTTATTTGTCTTGTGATGCCACGTAGAGACATGACGTCACTCCTCAATGGGCCTATCCCTCTACCGGCCAATAGCAAATCGGAAGAAGGAAGCCATCTTGATTGCAGGCGTAGATGTCTGCCAACGTTGATACTGAGAAATATCAGTAATATTCGCATCTGTAGCTCGCTAGAACTTTTTTTCTGAGGGGGTGTGTCACTGAGATATGTCAACAATGAATCCCGAATAGTAAGTATGAGTATAATTAAGAGAAACAAGGTGAAAAAGGGCGATGTTTTACGCTTTGTGTGAGTGAGGGACGTGTAATGATGTCAGCTGCTGACATTCGTGATTCACGCCCTCTGTTTCTACGCTGCGTTGTTCATTGACGTTGACAGTTCAGAGACAATTTCAGTCAGTTTATTATGATGATACGTTTGCTGCTTGGATTATGATGTATTTGTGTACTCAATGTATCGTAAGTAACCCTCGGGAAACATTGTAAGGCAAAGTACGCTTATTTACGTCATCAAATTTTTGCATCCAAATTCCTATGGCCGTGTAGATCATATGACTGAAGATCATGAATGGAATTTGTTCAAGTGGTTCCGGGATGAAGGAGTATTTTCTGTTTCAGCCAACGATAGACTATGCCCTAATAGTACTAAACGACTACACACAGCAAGGCTGTGAGGGATCATGTATTGACAGAATAATTAGATAGAATGTCAAAATCCAATACAGCACAACTCACAGATAAAGTCATCATGATGCTAATTAACATTGTACACTTATACAGCCTTTCTTTGTGTCAGAAATGTTCACTGAGTGAAAATGATTGTCTATACAAGAGGGGTTCATAAAATGTCATAAACATTCCTGAGAAGAATTCCTCCTGTCTAACAATAACATGTGTTAGTAAAAAATACCTCATAGTCATAGCTCACAGAGAGAAGAAGAGCCACATGAAAGCAAACATTGGTTGTCCTCTGTGTAAGCATGGGGATTAAGGCTGTGCTTGTGTGCGCTGTGTTGTAATAACAGTCGACATGTAATGCCAGCAGGTAAATATTTGTTCACATCATATCTGGTAATCGTGTGATTGATCTTTTATGACATGAAATTCACACTACTCCATGCGACAACTAGAAGAATGTTTGCTGAACCAATACAGAACCTCTTTAATGATTGAAAATGAAATGCAAAGATCTGACCTGATTCTTCTGTTGGTGTAATTTTAGCATACCTTCATTTTTAATTGTTTTTTTCACATCAAATTCAAACAGTATGTCCCTAAAACTGAAGTGAACAATACTCTTGAACTTCGAACCATAAATCAATTAATTGAATGGTGAAAAGAGCGGGACAGAACATATTAAAAGTTATGTGTTCAGGGTTTCATTTACTAGTGCGCCATTTGCGCATAACTATTAACATCTCAAAATGTCCCATTGGAATTCCCTTCAGTGCGTCAAAGGGCGTTTTGAGATTACGTACCACTGCGCCACCCCATGCACACTTTTCACGGGAGTACAGTGTTCAGAATGACGTAAGCAAAACGCGCGCAAAGTCGAGCAACTTGCAAGTTTGTTAAATGCGCTGTGATTGGCTTTTAAAATGAAGTTCATTAGTATTCAGCTAATCTTGCGAACTATCTGTGCTTGCGCGTTTTTCTCTGTGGAAACTGTCAACAGAAACGCAATCGATCGAAACACAGACCCACACATACACACACACACTCTAACCTTATACACAGGAAAATTCTCATATCATCATAATTTTTATGGCACCAAATAGCACTATTTTGCATCTTTCGACAGAAGCATTTTTGGACTGCCTAGCCTGCTTTGCGCGTTTTGCCTTCGACTATGTATTGTGCCATCAGAATTTGGTTGAGGGGGACAAATGTCCCATTGTCTTTTTCTTCCAGGATAAACCCTGTGTGTTAACCCCTTGACTGCCTTAGGACGGGTATACCCGTCCTGCACTTGTGCATTATTTCCATGATTAGATACTAAAAACAGATTCTTGGTTGAATTTCCTTTAAAAATAACATAGGTTTTACTTTCCTACCTACTGCCAGTTTGGAGCTAGAATTTTTTGTGAATTATTACACCCCGAACTCCAATATTCCCTGGCAGTCAGGAAGTTTTGATTGGCAGCGAAAGGGTTAATACTGTTATGATGCAGGCGACAGCAGTGTCATTGTCAATAAACTGTGATTGAAAAGTGTGTAACCCCAGTACCAACGGGTCTGGATAACAATGAAAAGGAAATTAGCATAGTGTTTTACCTGTTCCAGAGAAGTTGAACAGTAATAACATAAAATATCAACTGTGTCAAACTGTCATGATGTTATTTAGTGTTTCTGCAGATGTTCAAGGTTGCAAGGCCAATGTACAAGCCAACAACAAATGTTCATGATTCAGTGCCAACAGGGGGACAAAAGTATAAATAAAGGCCATCATTTGATTTATGAGGACATGGTATTAGGAAGCTGGCCAAGATTAGAATTAGAAAAGTATGTGTGTCTTCAAACAAATTGATAGATCGATACGTAAATGGTAATTTGTATTTTTTACCAAATAGGACATTTAACACGCTCTTGACAGTCATTGTTCAAACTTCAATTAAAGCTCTAGCGCTGTCTTGTGGAACACAGGCTGTCTCAATCTGTAAATTTGTAAAATATGTCATAGTTTGGTCAAAAATGCAAATAACATTATTTTGTACTACCTTGAGCAGAGTTTGAGGCCTGTAGAAAAAAAGATATGTGGTTTTGAGGTGCATGTAATGTCAGTGAAATATCAGTATTCATACCAAATGAATTAAGTAAAAAACCAAAACAACTATTTTCACTGTCCAAAGTAAACATTCTTGCAGGCAGTTGTTTGCATTCAAGTTAAACTTTAAGTGGAAAGCTGAAAGCTTCAATGGTGTTGATGATCGGAACGTCTTATAGGTTGCCAGTAGTTATGTCACTGTCAGGAAGGAAGCGTATGAAAGAAAATATTTCTCAGCAGCTAAAATCAAGATTATTTGCAAATAATATTAAGTGCTTCAGGCAGACAATGAGACATTGCTTGATGGAGAGACATGATGTGTAACTGGTGCTGTGGCATTTATTTTTAGATCTTACTCAGTTGATAATGCTGTCGAACTTGAACTTTGTGGAAGGCTGTATCTGCAAAGTGATCTTGCCGATTTAAGTCAGTGTTATACTTGATAGATATTTGCTTTGTAAACCATTGCAACAAGATGAACAATTTTTACGTTCCCGCAGTGGGGCACTGCGGTTATGAAATTAAAGGCCCCTCCTGTTTTTGGAACCGCAGGAGCTTTCTAGTTTGCTGTTAGGTAGATTTTTGGTTCCTCTTTCCTGTCATGCTCTCTTTTTCTTCATGAATTCTTTTCTTTTTTCTGCCTTCTTGCTCATGCACCTGTATTTTTTCCAAAAATCTCTTCTCTTGCCGCTTGTCTCGCGATTCATGTATAGTTTAATCTGTTAGTGTTCTGATGTAAGTCCAGCAGTAGATAGGTTAAGCCTATTTTAACATACTGGAAACTGGTAATCTTCCAGTAGGTATTAATTTAGTTTTACTAAAGCCTGCTGGGACACAAGTAATGGGTTAGTGCATTTGTAAACAGGAATCGCTTGACAAGTGGCCCCCTTCATCCCCCCCTTCCTCGTCCTGATATGGCTCTGCGTAGTCGGCTGGACGTTAAGCAACAAATAAACAAACAAACAAACAATTTTTACGTGATTTAAACAAAATTCCTCATTTTAGTAAAATCCTTTTTTCTTCTGTGTGCAGTGACTATTTGTTTAAACTGCTGCTGATCGGAGACTCCGGAGTGGGAAAATCCTGCCTTCTTTTAAGATTTGCGGTAAGTGTTCCAACTGAAAATGTAATGCTCCAGCCTCATGAGGGAGGGACTATTAATGTTTCGTTTTGAAATGACTTTTTTTTTCTTTGAAAGTTCCCTTGTTGGGCTGTGTGGTTCCTATGTGACGTAATTCTGGTGTTGTTTAATCAAATTATTGTCCGACCAAGCATAATTGTTTCTTTATTCAAAAGATTGTGTTGGATAAGCTCATTTACCACTCAGTAAATGGACAGTTTATCTGGTGTTTTTTGTTTTTGTTTTTTTGTACTTGGACTTGGAGAAATAGACTGTCTTTCACTTTTAGTATTTGGTTAATGTAAATAATCTGGTGACTATATCGCTTGTATCCTTGTGTAAAACTAGATGGCATTTATTGTACTGTGTGATGTTTTTATGTTTCAACAGGATGACACATACACAGAAAGCTACATCAGTACGATTGGTGTTGACTTTGTAAGTATGTAGCTGGTTTGATTGAAAGAATAGTGATTTTTTTAATTAATTTAAAGTTGCATTTCTAGAGCTAAAGAAAACGAGGTGAGGTGTTTTGAATGATGCTTATTAAGTAAGTGGGGAAAACATTGATCAAACAAAACATAGCCTGTCAAACTACTGTGTACTTCTCACAGTACCAAGTTGTCTGAAGATGTGAGGCAGGTTTTGGACTAATGCAAACTGACAGTGATAGATGTGATTTTTTTAATTTTTATTTTTATTTTTTTTTTTCTCTTTTTTTTTGTTGAGATCAGACATTGTTAATCACACATGTGCGTGCGCTTTTTTTGTTGTTTTTTTTATCGGGAAGTTTTAATTTTATTTTTTTTAAATTTTTTTTAAAATTTTTTATTATAATTTTATTTTTAATTCTTATTAAGTTATTATTGTTTTCCTTCAGTCTCACTCTTTCTCTCAGCTTCACACTCAATGGACAGTAAACAGATCATGGACAATTTTTGACTCACATGCGAAGCAAAAGTGAGTCTATGTACTCACCCGAGTCGTCCGTCCGTCCGGAAAACTTTAACGTTGGATATTTCTTGGACACTATTCAGTCTATCAGTACCAAATTTGGCAAGATGGTGTATGATGACAAGGCCCCAAAAAACATACATAGCATCTTGACCTTGCTTCAAGGTCAAGGTCGCAGGGGCCATAAATGTTGCCTAAAAACCAGCTATTTTTCATATTTTTCCCATTTTCTCTGAAGTTTTTGAGATTCAATACCTCACCTATATATGATATATAGGGCAAAGTAAGCCCCATCTTTTGATACCAGTTTGGTTTACCTTGCTTCAAGGTCAAGGTCACAGGAGCTCTTCAAAGTTGGATTGTATACATATTTTGAAGTGACCTTGACCCTGAACTATGGAAGATAACTGTTTCAAACTTAAAAATTATGTGGGGCACATGTTATCCTTTCATCATGAGACACATTCGGTCACATATGATCAAGGTCAAGGTCACTTTGACCCTTATGAAATGTGACCAAAATAAGGTAGTGAACCACTAAAAGTGACCATATCTCATGGTATAGCAATGCCACATGATTTTGTAGACTTCACTTGTTCCACACAAAATGAGACTTATCTGAAAGAACTCTTCGTGCTGAATACAGATCAGTTTGAATTTTGCAAATTGGTTAATTCAGCGCGAAGTTATGGTCGATTACAGATCGGGAATTTAGGCATTCCGGGGGAAAAGTATCAACTATACAGTCTATAGGGATAATAGGAAATGAAGTGGCACCGTGCAAATCAACAAAAAACGTGTTTTTTCAACATAATTTTCACATCTTAGGGAATTTATAGACAAAACTTGGTATGTGTAATGAAAAGCATCTGCCGAGTCTAATGACAGCGAAAGAAATTATGTGTGATGCGCGTGGAGCCTGCTAATTTGCATAAATTAGCATAATTTTGTAAACATTATAATATGCTCGTGATTCATTTCTAGTGAAAGCTTGTTATTTGCATTTTATTTGTCTTAGAGTACTTCATTGATGGTAAACATGGTAAACAAAGGTCAAAAAAATGTTTTTGCATAAATTTGCATAATTAATTACATGTCAATGCAATGCGATTGTCCGCAACTTAAAACGAACATAACTTGGCTTACAATCATCAGATTTTAAAAATGTAAAGTGAGATCTGATCAGTTCTGTACCTGCAATGTGTTAATGCCCTAAAGGATGTAACTAAATATGTAACTGGCATTTACTTGTTTTGTATATGATATATTTGTGCATGTGCATGCATGTTACCGAGTGACTGACTGAGAGTGTGAGAGATTCTTTACGGCATGGGCATGGATCAAGATTGGAAAGAATGCACAAAATCAATAAAGTAAAGTCAAACAACTACATCGTTTACAATTACATTGGTTTATTGACCGACATCATAGACATGTCAACTAAAAAAATATTTCGAATCTTCGGCTGTGGCGGCGTCCGGCAGCTCACAAGCCGCTTCCTGTTCCCATGCCTGAAACATACAAATGCAAAATCTGCTTTATGAACAAAATATGTAGATGAATAAGTACTTATGTGTAGTCAATTATTGTAGCCCAACTTATTTTACTTCAATATGACTTGTGGCAGTGAGTGAGGATGAGCAGCTGACGCACATTGTGTGGAAGGCTGGAAAGCACGGAAAGGAGAATTCAAAAATGTTTTTCTTTTGTTTCCTCAAAGTCTTCAGTTTTGCCTTCATGCGAGTAATTCACATTTTCGCCATCAGGATAGCATTGTCAGTTGTCTCAAAACATCCAACTTGGCGGGGAGGGGGGGGGGGGGGGGGGGGAGAGAGAGAGAGAGAGAGAGAGAGAGAGAGAGAGAGAGAGAGAGAGAGAGAGAGAGAGAGAGAGAGAGAGAACACACAATAATAATAATACCAAAGCTTTCATTTTCTTGTAAATCATAAAAACACATTTTTATCTTGGCCAAAAAAATATAAGTTAGTTTTCTGAGCAACAACAAAGGAATCAAAATGATGACTAGAGTGGAGCTGTGAAGCACATCAAACCTGCTCTCCCTTGTGGAACATTCCAAGTGCAAAGCCTCGGCATCGTAACGACCCGGTTCTAAAAATAGATCGTTGAGATTAGGAGTGTGTTCACTGTGGACTCGCCCAAACTGTCAGAACGATTCTAGTTTCAATGATTCTTCACATTCTTTTTCCGCAAATCTTGATCTATTCAAAGTACTGCGATCAGAACAGAAAACCAGTTACTAACATGAACTACACTGGAAAATATTGGAACCAGAATCTAGAACTCCAATCTTGCAAGTCGCATTGTTGTGCAGTACAAGGCCGCAAAGGCTGTCTGAAGCAAAATGACAAAAAAGTACGATCGAGAGGAGGGGGTGACCCGATGCAAATTAATATTCCGGGCGTTGTATTAATCATCCACAAATAAAATTCATAGCTCTAAACAGATAAGATAATAAGGAATCGGAATATATCCGTTATGAAATGATACTAATAGCATAAATACCATGATTCTTCAACTAACATGAAGTGTAACACTCACCGCCATTTTTCTGCTCTTTACAAGAAGACCGGAACGGTATAACGGTAGCAGAACGAAAGAGCAATCTTTTCTCTGATTGGCTGGCTTTACAGAAAGTCGATCCAATGACAAACAACGACGTAAAGCGAGTTTGAAAACGGAACCCGATTCCGGTGCAGACGACTTGAGCGTGCCGTTTCATGGCGGCCCCAACACGATCGCATTTTTATGCTCGGCAAACAATTTCACAGCGAAAACAACACGGATACACAACAAACTTCACAACTGTGTACTTTAAACCTTTATTGAAAACTTCTTTTCATTAAGCCTTCATGCAAATGCTATCAAACTAGCAGTATTTCATCATTGAAGTGAGTTGGTGGAAATAAGTGTAAATTTCGCCCTGCAGTGGTAGGTGCTTTGGCATTGCTACATGGTAGAAAGAGCCAATAAGCACCATTGTACTTCCTATGTCTTGAATGAACAGCTTTGTGTTGCATGACCTTGGATGACCTTGACCTTGGGTCCCGCAGTGGGGCACTGCGGTTATGAAATTAAAGGCCCCTCCTGTTTTTGGAACCGCAGGAGCTTTCTAGTTTGCTGTTAGGTAGATTTTTGGTTCCTCTTTCCTGTCATGCTCTCTTTTTCTTCATGAATTCTTTTCTTTTTTCTGCCTTCTTGCTCATTCACCTGTATTTTTTCCAAAAATCTCTTCTCTTGCCGCTTGTCTCGCGATTCATGTATAGTTTAATCTGTTAGTGTTCTGATGTAAGTCCAGCAGTAGATAGGTTAAGCCTATTTTAACATACTGGAAACTGGTAATCTTCCAGTAGGTATTAATTTAGTTTTACTAAAGCCTGCTGGGACACAAGTAATGGGTTAGTGCATTTGTAAACAGGAATCGCTTGACAAGTGGCCCCCTTCATCCCCCCCTTCCTCGTCCTGATATGGCTCTGCGTAGTCGGCTGGACGTTAAGTAGCAATGACACATGACATTTCGAAATTAATGGTTGAATGACAAGAAACACACCATTTTAAAGAGATCAAAATTCTGAGCACATAGCAATTTGTTTTATTTAAATCGGTGCAGTAGTTCTCGAGATATGGTCATTTTAGTTGAGAAATTTTGGGCGTCATTTGAGGACAAAGCTAGTAGCTAAATACATGGGACATAGACTGATTGCTGTGGCAATGACATGAAATTTTGAAATTAATGGTTGAATGACAAGAAACACACCATTTTAAAGAGATCAAAATTCTGAGCACATAGCAATTTGTTTTATTTAAATCGGTGCAGTAGTTCGCGAGACATGGTCATTTTAGTTCGAAATCACTTTGCTTTGAGCGAGCCGAGATCGCAACCTCTTCAGGCTTTTGATCGGCCGAGTTTCGCATTTTTTGGGTCCAGTTTTGCGCAGCATAATCGTTGGGAATAAGTCATTTCTTGCTCGATTCTTTTGATTTTTGGCTTAAATGAAACAGAAGTTAATGTTTTATAAACTGCCTTTGAACCGTGTATGCCGATGGAAGTTTTCAGACCAAATTTTAGTGAAACTCACACGAGTAATATTCACCGTCATGCTGACGGAGATGTAGCTTCCGGTGGGTCGCGGTTTTCTGCATGGGAAAGATGTAAGGCTTTCTCTGATTGGTTGCAAAATATCACAGCCCTCCAATGAAAATTACGGTATTCCCAGCAGTTTGAAATGAACTGGTCGTCTGCTAAGAGTGACGCGAAAATGGCCGCGAAGACGAACACGCACTTTCACACTCAAAATATTCCAAAACACGTCTTTTATTAATTTCATACAGTAAACTTTGTTTTTGAATCATTTCTTTATTCATTCCTTTTTCATTTGATACATAATGTGTGACTCACAAACATCAATTATGCCAATTATTTTTCACTCAAAGTGAAAAAAAGTGCCTTTTCACTGTGTCCTCAGTTGACGCTGGGCGATGTGGCAATGCTACGTTAAGCAACAAATAAACAAACAAAACCTTGACCTTGGGTCAAGGTCACATGTATTTTGGTAGGAAAAATGTGTAAAGCATGTGAGTCGTATGGGCTTTGCCCTTCTTGTTTATTTTTATTTTTTTATTTTTCATTTATTTTATTTTTTAATTTTTTATTTTTTTTTACATTTACCCTCTCTCTCTCTCTCTCTCTCTCTCTCTCTCTCTCTCTCTCTCTCTCTCTCTCTCTCTCTCTCTCTCTCTCTCTCTCTCTTTCTCACACTTGTCCACACAACATCTCTCTCTCTCTCTCTCTCTCTCTCTCTCTCTCTCTCTCTCTCTCTCTAAAACCTCTATCCTTTGGTAATAAAGTTCAGTTTCTCTCTCTCTCTCACTCACTCCCTAGTCTGTCTAAGAAAGATAGATGTGATATTGTACTACGTTGCAAGCCCCTGGAGCAAATTTTTGATTAGTGCTTTTGTGAACAAGAAACAATTGACAAGTGGCTCTATCCCATCTCCCCCCTTTCCCCGTCGCGATATAACCTTCGTGGTTGAAAACGACGTTAAACACCAAATAAAGAAAGTGATAGATGTGTAAGGATACAATTGAATGTGTTGTCCTTTGTACCTGGTTTACTATGGCTGCACCACTGCTCTAACCAATTCTGGTTTTCATGTGTGTGTGTCAGAACACTTTAGGAAGCGGTGTTATTGAAAATAAGTGATATGCTTTGACTTTCAGTGATTTGTTTTACATGTGAATTTTCTGTGCGTATTCTTCAAACAGTAGTCTTCTGGAACATATGACCAAACAATGAACTTTCTTGTAAATGTGCATGGGAAACCTTCTGTTTGCCTGGTGAGATTTAATTTTGCTCATTCTGCTGATCTTCAGCATTCAAGTGGATGAAAGAGTTATTCCTTTTCCAAAGAAAGTAGTTGTTCATTCCCAATACCAGTCTCCTGTGGTGAAAATAATAAACTTAGAATGGTATGCACAATAAAAGTTTATATGTTGGCCCTTTAGAAGATGCAGGGTTAGAACTTACATAATTGCTTCTTGTAGACTGTTTAACTTTAAGGCTTATTGTTGAATTTCACAATTGTTTGTTTGCAGAAAATCCGCACGATAGAGCTGGATGGCAAGACAATAAAGCTACAGATTGTAAGTTTTACTTTTAATATTGAGTTTGTAAAATGTTGTACAACCCTGAACAGGAGACAGAAATATTACATGATGGTTTATGCCAGTTATTGTGTGCCTTGTTTACTGATATTATTTTTCATAATCATTTTGCAATATCCTCATCATTTTCTCTCTCTCTGTTTCTGTCTGTCTCTCTCTCTCTCTCTCTCTCTCTCTCTCTCTCTCTCTCTCTCTCTCTCTCTCTCTCTCTCTCTGTTTCTGTGGGGCTGGGACGTAGCTCAGTTGGTAGCGCGCTGGCTTTGTAGCCAGTTGGTCGCTATCAGCGTGGGTTCGATCCCCACGTTCGGCGAGAGATTTATTTCTCGGAGTCAACTTTGTGCAGACTCTCTTCGGTGTCCGAACACCCCCGTGTGCACACATGCGCACGAAAAAGATCCCACGTTCACAGCGAAAGTCTCAGGGCTTGGAAAACACGAAGACACCCATGCATCATCTCTCGTCTCTGATTATCATGATCGTATTTCGATACTTTGAAGAGACAAACCCAATGCTGGTGTGTCGAAGAAGACAGCCACAGAGGGCTTGTTCGAATCAAAGTATCACACCATATCTTCAGCGTATTCCAATACCTGTCCCAATATAGACCAGTTGGTCTAAGAGGACGTTAAACCCTAATAGTCAGTCAGTCAGTCTGTTTCTGTCTCTCTCTCTCTCTCTCTCTCTCTCTCTCTCTCTCTCTCTCTCTCTCTCTCTCTCTCTCTCTCTCTGTTTCTCTCTCTCTCTCTCTCTCTCTCTGTTTCTGTCTCTCTCTCTCTGTTTCTGTCTGTCTCTCTAACTCTCTCTGTCTCTCTGTTTCTGTCTCTCTCTTTATCTCTGTTTTTGTCTCTCTCTCTCTCTCTGTCTCTCTCTGTCTGTCTCTCTCTCTCTCTCTGTTTCTGTCTCTCTCTCTCTTTCTGTCTCTCTGTCTCTCTCTCTGTCTCTGTGTCTCTCCCTCTCTCTCTCTCCCTCTCTCTCTCTCTCTCTCTCTCTCTCTCTCTCTCTCTCTCTCTCTCTCTCTCTCTCTCTCTCTCTCTCTCTCTCTCTCTCTCTCTCTCTGAGTATCTTTCTCTCTCTTCACTGTACACTTTCTGGTTGAAAGAATTTGTGGGTCACTCAGAGAGATGCCTATCACTTTTTACATTTAGTCAAGTTTTGACTAAATGTTTTAACGTAGAGGGGGGAATCGAGACGAGGGTGTGGTGTATGTGTGTGTGTCTGTGCGTGTGTGTGTGTGTGTGTGTAGAGCGATTCAGACTAAACTACTGGACCGATCTTTATGAAATTTGACAGAGTTCCTGGGTATGATATCCCCATACGTTTTTTTCATGTTTTTGATAAATGTCTTTGATGACGTCATATCCGGCTTTTCGTGAAAGTTGAGGCGGCACTGTCACGCCCTCATTTTTCAACCAAATTGGTTGAAATTTTGGTCAAGTAATCTTCGACGAAGCCCGGACTTCGGTATTGCATTTCAGCTTGGTGGCTTAAAAATTAATTAAATTACATATCTTACCCAACTCACATATAGCAATTAACTCTAGTTCAGTGCTGGTAACGCTGTACGCGTCCCCTTGGTAACAAGGAAGGCGCCTCTAAAAAAAGAGTGACATGAGACCCGTAAGGGTGTCTAAGCCAGCCCGGAAACGAGACTGCCTTCCGTATGCGCGCGCATACACCGCCATTTGCAATTCTATCCAAAGCTCAGCGCCAGTGAGACTGGTCGCATTTGATGTACGCTCCGGCTGTTTCAGCCGTTTTTGACTTAGTCTTTTGACTTTGTTGTTCCTCTTGGTATCTTCTTGCATCTGGACTTCTCTACTACTGTTGAGGTGAGATCGTTCTTGTTTTTTCTTGATTTTGGCAGCGTTGTTGGCCGCATTTTGGACTTGAGAAAATTTTTTCTTTTCTGCAAAATTTTTTCGTGAGTCTGTGTTGTGTCATGGCCGACAATGCTAAGAAGAGGTGTACGCCTAAAAAGGTAGCTGCTGCGCCCACTTCTCCTAAAGAATCTTCTAGGAAGACTAAACAATCCGTTTCTGGTGAAGATACTCTTGCAAAAAAATCTTTTGATGTGTTTGTTGATTTGCCCGCTAAGCCGGTAGACAAGACAGCGGCCATTTTGTCGGCGAAGCCGGTTGACAAGACCGCGCACGTGAATAAACCTGCTAAGGGGGATTCTCCCCCTGAGGTGCCGGGGTTGGCATCTGCTGATGTTGCTGCTTTGTTGTTATCTCTTAGTTCACAGGTGTCTACTTTAGCGGCCGAGATTACTTCGACGAGAGCGGAGCTTCGCTCTCTTCCCTCGGGTGTGGCCGGCGTCTCTTCGCTTGCCAGCGTTCGTGCGTCTCCTGCCACTACAGTCACGAGAGCGGAGGTGCATGCCTCTCAGGATGATGAGATTGTGCCGTGTCCGCTTTTGGGTTCGCATTCCGGCGTTCCTTCTCGTTCACAAGGTATGTCTGCTGAGTTAGTAACCGGGTTCTCCGGCCAAAACTCGGCACGTGGTCAGGAGCGAGTAGCCTCAGGCGCATGGCGGCCGGGCGAAAGTTCTTATCTCTCGGCTGACTCAACCCGCTTTGGCGGCCTTTCAGTGGGGAGTAAGAGCCCTGGTACACGTAAGGAAGTTCCACTGCACTCTGCTCAGTCTGGGGACGGGGGCGAGTGCGTGTGGCTTCCGACCCCGCCCTCTGGGCGGGGGGTAGACAGTAAAGCTGGTTCTCTGCTGGACGATGGTAGTCAGTACGGGGATCAGCTTCAGGATTGCGCAGAGGCGCAAGACGACTGTTTTGATGACGACGCTTCCGGTCAGGCGGAGGGCGTTGGATTCAATTTGCCGCGTAAGCTGTCTTCGGCTGTGGCCCTGGCTGCTACTACGGCATCTAAGTATTTTGAGGAAGCAGTGGTGGAGTGCAACTCTCAGTTGGTACCTCCACCGTCTGCGCTGGGAGACTTTCGGAGTGCTAAGGACGCTAGGTGTTCGCTCCGTTTCCGTGAGTCTCCTGCGGTGGCGTTTGAGATGGCTACTGTCTTGGCGACTTCGCGCTATCAGACGCTGTCCCAGTCCGCTATGGTGCCGCTGTTGTCACAGCATGGGGTTGCCCCTGATTCGGCTTTGCCGTACCTGGCTCAAGCAGGGCGGCAGGTTCCTGGTTCTGCTGTTCGGAACTTCAAGCTTGCTTCTCGGCCTATCAGCTTGGTTGAGTCTTTTTCCTTGCCTAAGGCCGTGCTGCCGGTGACTCCGGAGCTGGCCTCCTTGAGAGAGGATGGGTATAGCAAAGACAGATCGGTCCCCTATTCAGAAGCTTCCCTGTTGTCTCTGGAAGAAACAGGGAGGTCTCTCCTGGAACTAGCCTCGGTTTCAGAATCGCTTCAGCGATCATTGTCTCGGTCTATTGCTACCTCTCTGGAACCTTTTGAATTCCGCTTTGATGCCTCGGCAGAGGATGTGACGACTCTTTTGGCTACTTTGGGCAAAGTCACGCAGGAACAAATGCATTTGTCAGCCAGGCTTTACACACATGCGGTTCTCTCCCGCAGAGCGGCCTTTCTTGCTGGCTCCAAGATTAGGGATAAAGGCACGATAGAGACTCTCAGACTTTCTCCGTTTACGGAAGGGTCTCTTTTGGGCCGGGCGTCGTTTGACGCGCTGGAAAAAGAGACTCATGACGCTAGGGACTTGGCTATTGCTCGTATCGCGCATCAGGGTTTTTCTAAGTCGCAGAGCAAGCCACAGACTCAGGGCAAGACGCAGACTCAGGGCAAGACGCAGACTCCTTCCTTTGGGGGAGGCAAGGCGCAGAGTCAGAGCTCCTCTTCACGAGGCAGGGGGCGTGGTGCCCCTTATCAGAAGAGGGGTTCATTTGGTGGTTCTCGGGGGTCGGGGCGTAAGCCCAACCCCCAATGATGTCTTCCCGAGCTTTTGATCCCGTTGGCCCCCACCTTTGTGGTGGCGGGCGGCCCCTCCAGGGCCATCGCTACCTGGACACATTTGGTGTCCAGCGAGTGGATCGTGGGGATTATTCGTTCGGGATTTCGTCTTCTTTGGGCGGAGGGAAAGGCTCCTCTGTCCAGAATTCCGCCTCCTTTTCGGTTCCCGAGAGACCCGGAGGCCAAGGCTGCCGTACAGGGGGAAGTGGCATCCCTTCTGTTGAAAGGGGCTATCGAGGAGGTGCTCGATCAGGGGTCTCAGGGTTTTTACGGGAGATTGTTTGTGGTCCCCAAGGCTTCGGGGACATGGAGACCTGTCCTAGACTTGTCAACTTTGAACAAGTTCCTGCGTGTGGTGAAATTCACCATGGAGACTCCGGCCTCAGTGAGAGAGGCTTTGCGGCCAGGAGACTGGGTCACGTCTGTGGATCTGACCGACGCTTATTTTCATGTGCTCATGCACCCGTCAGACAAGAAATGGCTTCGGTTCCGTTGGGGGGAGAAAATTTTCCAGTTTCGAGCGCTCCCTTTCGGGCTTTCGCTCGCCCCCTGGATTTTTACAATGGTCATTCGTCAACTCTGTGCCCTTGTGAGGCAGGAGGGGGTGCGTCTGAGAGCCTACTTGGACGACTGGCTGATTTTGCACCAGGACCAGGTTCTTTGCAGCAGGCACACACAGAGAGTGCTCAGTCTGGCATTTCAGCTCGGTTTCACGGTCAATCGGGTGAAGTCGGAGTTGGATCCGTCACAGGATTTCTCGTATCTGGGGATGCAGTTCAATACTCTGGATTGGTCGGTTCGTCCGTCGCAAAAGAGAGTGGACAAGTTGCAGGCTTCTATCCGCTCTCTTTACGGAGAGAATCTGTCCACGGCCCGGGAGTTGTACTCTCTGTTGGGTCAGATGGAGTCCATGGCGCCTCTTGTTCCTCTAGGCAGAGTACACAAACGGCCGTTTCAGGCAGCTCTGCAGGCGCTATGGGACCAAACTTCGCAAGATTGGAATGCTCAGATCGAATTGGGGTCTTGGTTCAGCCGGACCACAAGTGTTTGGCTTCTCCCCTGGGTGTCACAGGGCGTTCCTATTGTTCCTCCGCCTCCTCAGAACAATCTGTTCACGGACGCCTCCCTGTCGGGCTGGGGGGCTCATCTTGCAGATCAGACAGCGTCCGGTGTGTGGAACGTCAGTCAGGCCTCTTGGCACATAAACGTTCTGGAGCTAGAGGCAGTAGCGCTGGGCCTTCGGGCGTTTCTTCCTCTGTTGGAAGACAGTCATGTCAAGGTTCACACTGACAACATGACTGTGGCGGCTTACTTAAACCGTCAAGGGGGCACTCGCTCTCAGGTCCTCTCGGACAGCGTGTGTCGCTTGCTGACATGGTGCAGTTTGCACAACATTCTCCTGTCAGCGGTCTATCTGAAAGGCACTCTCAATGTCTTGGCCGATGCTCTCAGCAGAGGGAACAAGATCTTACACTCGGAGTGGACTCTCTCCCACCAGGCTCTGGAGCGCCTTTGGGCGCAAGTAAGCAAGCCTCCCATCGACTTGTTTGCGACGAGATACTCGACTCGTCTCCCTCTTTTCGTGTCTCCGTTTCCCGACCCTCAAGCTTGGGGGGTCAATGCTCTGGAGATGGACTGGACAAATCTGCAGGCTTATGCGTTCCCACCGTTTTGCCTTCTCGGCAAGGTGATAAGAAAAGCAGAACTAGAAGGGCCGGCGTTGGTGTTGGTGGCCCCTCTTTGGCCCAGCCAGCATTGGTATCCCGATCTGGTTCGCATGGCGGTTCGTCCGCCCATTCCTCTCGGGGTTCGAAAGGGCGATCTGTTGCAGCCCAGGTCGGGCATTCCGCACCAGAATCCTCAGGCCTTGCAGCTACACGGATGGATTCTGTCCGAGGCTCTCTGCTCCGGGCGGGTGCCACAGCTTCGACTTTGAAATTGGTTCAGCAGGCTCACAGGGATTCGACCAAGTCTGTATATGCTTCGCATTGGTCTTCCTGGTCCAAATGGTGTTTGGAGAACGGCGTCGATCCTCTGGCTCCGAGATCGATGCACGTAGCTAATCATTTATCCTGGTTGGCGGAACAGGGCGGTTCTCCTTCCTCTTTGCGCGTAAGAAGGTCAGCTATTTCCTCTACGCTTAGACAGCTTGGCCATAGAATCACTTTAAGTGGCGTGATAGCGAGTGTAATCAAGGGCGCCTCTCTTGATTTAGCTCGGTCAAAGGTACAGCTCCCGGCGTGGGACCTGTTTTTAGTTCTTCGTTTTTTGGCTTCGGATGATTTTGAACCTCTTCATTTAGCCAGTTTGGCTAACCTTACGAAGAAAACTTTATTTCTTGTTTTGCTCGCGACTGCTAGGCGCGGCAGCGAAGTGCACGCTCTCTCGGGTTTGGCAAAAGATATTGCCTTAGAGAAAGATGGATCTTTTACTTTGAAATTTCGTCCGGATTTTTTAGCTAAAAACCAAAAACCTGGTCGGTTATCTCCTTGTATTCGTGTTCCCCCCTTGAGCAGCGTTCTGGCTCCGGGGGATCCTGATGTTTGTAATTGTCCGGTAAGGGCCCTCAGCAGCTACCTGGCTAGGACTCTACCGATTCGCTCGAAAACTCAAAAGTTGTTGTTCATCTCACTCAACACGGTGAGAGGGAAGGATATTTCGAAGATCACTCTGACTAAATGGGTTTCAAGCACCATTAGGCAGGCTTACATTTGGTGGCAAAGCCAGTCTGGCGATGTCAGAGCCGTGTTACCTCTTACTTCATCCCGGACACATGAAGCGAGAGCTTGGGCGTCTTCCTTAGCGGTGCTTCGTTCTGGACGCCTCTCTGAAGTTCTTGCGGCTGCGTACTGGCGGTCGGAAGACATTTTCATTCACTTTTACCTGAGGGATGTAGCCTCAAGTCGTCAGGACGGCAGTTCAGCTTTGCCGTCCTTGGTGGCTGCAGGGCAGGTTCTACATTCTTAACGTGGTGAGTACCCGCCACCTATAGTAGCAATCTGCTATATGTGAGTTGGGTAAGATATGTAATTTAATCAAAAATTTTAGTAATAAATTTTCATTTGATTAATATACTTACCCAACTCACATCGTTTATTCCCTCCCGCCTCCCCGCTGTGGTGGGTGTTTGGGTCTAAAAAAAGGTGTGAGTTGGGCTTCGCTTTAGATTGAATTGCAAATGGCGGTGTATGCGCGCGCATACGGAAGGCAGTCTCGTTTCCGGGCTGGCTTAGACACCCTTACGGGTCTCATGTCACTCTTTTTTTAGAGGCGCCTTCCTTGTTACCAAGGGGACGCGTACAGCGTTACCAGCACTGAACTAGAGTTAATTGCTATATGTGAGTTGGGTAAGTATATTAATCAAATGAAAATTTATTACTAAAATTTTTGATTAATGACTTTGGTCATTAAAAATCTGAAAATTGTAAAAAACATATTTTTTTTTATAAAACGATCCAAATTTACGTTCATCTTATTCTCCATCATTTGCTGATTCCAAAAACATATAAATATGTTATATTTGGATTAACAACAAGCTCTGAAAATTAAATATATAAAAATTATTATCAAAATTCTTTTTTCGAAATCAATTTAAAAACACTTTCATCTTATTCCTTGTCGGTTCCTGATTCCAAAAACATATAGATATGATATGTTTGGATTAAAAACACGCTCAGAAAGTTAAAACGAAGAGAGGTACAGAAAAGCGTGCTATCCTTCTCAGCGCAACGAATACCCCGCTCTTGTTGTCAATTCCAATGGCACTGCCTTTGCCACGGGCGGTGGAGTGACGATGCTACGAGTATACGGTCTTGCTGCGTTGCGTTGCGTTCAGTTTCATTCTGTGAGTTCGACAGCTACTTGACTAAATGTTGTATTTTCGCCTTACGCGACTTGTTTCTTCCCTGTTTTAACTTGGGTACCAAGGTCGTCGTTGTAGCTTGTGTGACTATGGTTGAAACTATGCCTGGGTATTTTATATATCAAAAAGGATGAATGTTATTGAGTTCAATTTCAAACTTGGGCATTTGAGTGTCATTTGAAATGTGTTTTGTTAATCATTTGCAGTGTTACTGTTAGTTGTAATTTAATTTTGTGAAGTGTTGGTTGTGAATCAGTCATACTCATGTAATGTGCTGGCTGCACAAGATGTAACAAAGTATTGTTTTTTTTTAAGTGGGACACAGCTGGGCAGGAGAGGTTCCGCACAATCACATCTAGCTACTACAGGGGTGCCCATGGAATCATTGTTGTCTATGACGTCACAGACCAGGTATGCAGGGCATGTTTGTTGGTGATTTTGATTGTCTGATTTTGGAGTGTATTCGCTCAAAGCGAGGACAAATGTGTGTCTGTGTGAGACAGATTTGTATTGAAGCTATAAATATTGAAAACCAGAAAAAGTATATGATTATTTTTTAAATAATCTTGTAGAGAAAGAAAAATCTGAACAAGAATTGACTTTGAAGTTTTCTATCTTGTGTGAGGGAACACTCACAACCCACATAGTCTTAAGGAAATAGTAGGTGTAAATCACATGAACAAAGAAGTTTTATCCTGTATCAGGAGTCATGCAACAATGTGAAGAAGTGGCTTCAGAAGATTGACCTGTAATTGAATTTGAAGTTTTCTTTCTTGTGTGAGATAACACTCAATATCCCACATAGACTTGAAATTGTAGGTGTGGATCACACATAATAAAGAAGTTGTTTTCTGTATCAGGAGTCCTTCAACAACGTGAAGCAATGGCTTCAGGAGATTGACCGATACGCCAGCGAGAACGTCAACAAGTTGCTAGTCGGTAACAAATGTGACCTTACAACCAAGAAGGTTGTGGACTACACAACTGCCAAGGTAGGTCGTCTGACAAATGATGTTTGTCTTAAAGTGGATGTTATCAAAACCAAACCTGTTCTTGTTGACTTTGCTCAGGGTCTGGGACATTTTTTATTTGATTTATGAAGTAATTGTTTCAGGAAGTTAATTTTGTTCGGGGGGGGGGGGGGGGGGGGGTATAACTTGCAGTAGGTAGCTAAGCAAAGGCACAGCTACTTTTACATTACCATGAAGAAATAGCACTCCGTAAACTTTCATGCCGATTATGAGTCACTTTTTATATATTTACCTCCCTTGAACTGTTACTCCAGTTGCCTAGATTTGACCTTTTGTTTCTTTCCCTTTTTTGTACTCTTTTATTTTATTTACTCAGTTTTAATACTATAGCTTTGTCTGGTACTGTTTACTGTTTGTCAGCCAACTGCAGCAGAGCTGTTTTTTCTCACCAGGATGTGGATTTTGTGTTCTCACGTTCTCAATGATAAGACCAAAAGATGGCGAGCTCTCTTTTCAAACTCTACAATTTGCTTGCTTTTTTGGCTCACCTTAGTAATCAGTGAGTCTTAGGAGTGAGCAGTGTTTCGTCTGTATGGTCGGATTTTTATGATGAAACAGACCATCATTTTTGACTCGCATGCGAAGCAAAAGTGAGTCTATGTACTCACCCGAGTCGTCCGTCCGTCCGTCCGGAAAACTTTAACGTTGGATATTTCTTGGACACTATTCAGTCTATCAGTACCAAATTTGGCAAGATGGTGTATGATGACAAGGCCCCAAAAAACATACATAGCATCTTGACCTTGCTTCAAGGTCAAGGTCGCAGGGGCCATAAATGTTGCCTAAATAACAGCTATTTTTCCCATTTTCTCTGAAGTTTTTGAGATTCAATACCTCACCTATATATGATATATAGGGCAAAGTAAGCCCCATCTTTTGATACCAGTTTGGTTTACCTTGCTTCAAGGTCAAGGTCACAGGAGCTCTTCAATGTTGGATTGTATACATATTTTGAAGTGACCTTGACCCTGAACTATGGAAGATAACTGTTTCAAACTTAAAAATTATGTGGGGCACATGTTATGCTTTCATCATGAGACACATTTGGTCACATATGATCAAGGTCAAGGTCACTTTGACCCTTATGAAATGTGACCAAAATAAGGTAGTGAACCACTAAAAGTGACCATATCTCATGGTAGAAAGAGCCAATAAGCACCATTGTACTTCCTATGTCTTGAATTAACAGCTTTGTGTTGCATGACCTTGGATGACCTTGACACATGTATTTTGGTAGAAAAAATGTGTAAAGCATGTGAGTCGTATGGGCTTTGCCCTTCTTGTTATTCTTAGATTCAGGAATGGGTGATAAGTGAGTTAGCTCAAAGCTGCTGCAGGAAGATGAGAAAAGGAGGCACATTATTATTTGCATATGCTGTACGAGTGGTAATGAAAACAAACGCGTCTGCACATTTTCAACAACGTCAGAAGTGCATAAATCATGTGTCAACGAGATCCCTGATCTGATCAAGTATTTCATGTCATTATCATGCCTAGATCAATCCACTGACTTTCTCTGTTGCTTTTCCAGGAGTATGCCGACCAGCTGGGTATACCTTTCTTGGAGACCAGCGCAAAGAACGCCACAAACGTCGAGCAGGCCTTCATGACCATGGCTGCGGAGATCAAGAACAGAATGGGTCCCGTGACGGCCGCCTCAGAAAACAAGCCCAGCGTGAAAATAAACTCCAGCACACCTGTCAAGCAAGGTGGAGGTGGCTGCTGTTAAAACGAATTTTCCCTTAGCTGTGTCAATCTGGTGTTGCTGGAAAGTCCTCGGAGGGTGTCGTTGGGCTCTGGACACTTCTCTCACTCACTTCCTCCGTTCATACACAGAGGCATGTCATCTTTTGCTGTGGCTGTGGGGGGAACTTTGTAGGACCGCCGTACATCTTGGGTCATCGTTTCCTCCGCAGCGGGCATGTATGGGGGATCGGCATTGGTCTAGAGCGAGAGTAGTAATGGGTTGCATTTTCTGCGTCTGCTTTTTACTTTTTTCAAGTATAAGAGAGAAAAAGAACCCACGTTTTGTTTCGCAAAAGTGATTATGATTTTTTTTCCATCATATATTTTCGTATTTTAAAATTACAATATTGGAGATTTACTTTGCATTTTGTTGAGGTAGAGTAAAGTTTGCAATGTGATTTTTTTGTGTTCATATATATGTCTTGTTTATACACTTTCTCTTGGAAATGTATTTTACGTAGAATTCTGATTGTGATAGCTGAGCCCAGCTGGAGTCTTGTTCTGTCCAGATACCCTCCTTCACTTTTTTTTTGGTCATCCGTTTCTCTTATCTTACCTAGCTCTTTGTGTAAAAATAGGTAACAGAGTTTTAAGTTGCGACCTGAAATGTCTGGGGATCTCCTGTTCCACTCTGTGAACAAATCATTGTAGGGAAAAACCATCCAGTTTGTACAGACAGTGAGTTGTGAATTGATGTCTGTGTTTTATGTCCACTGTGAGATTTGGTACAACAGTACAGTATATAGAGAAGCAAATGGAGATATGAGTGCTATTGTTCTGTCCATTGATGTACAAAGCCCACACTGATATTTTGCCCCCTTAATTCACTTTACGTATGTCAAATTTCTTTTTGATGTATAATCATTGTGGAAATGCTTATTACTTTTACCTGTGGGTTGGTATTGTGTAATTATTATTGAAAACTTTTTTCTTTTAAATGTAGTGTGCTATCAGGTTGGTCAAAACTTAAGACAGAAAGTGCTCTCTCTAAGACAGAAAGTGCTCTCTCTAAGACAGAAAGTGCTCTCTCGTGCTATCCACTCTCCTGTAATGATCCCGACTATTCTTTCTGTACACCATTCATCACTACATCATAAGAGGCATTCCGATGTAAATTTCACATTTTTTTCAATCATTGAGCATTCTTACTTTCAACTTTAGACTCGAAAATGATGCGAAGCATGGAGCAGGCCAACATTCGCACACACAGTGTGAGAATAACATCAAGTGCTGATGAAGAAATAAAGCACTGTAGCAGGGTGAGACGTGGCTAAAGGTAGTGCAGCTTGGATCGTGAAAAGGCTGGGTTGGGGTGTGACTGAACTGTAACAAGCTTGTGTTTCCATGCTCAAAGTCTGTGTTTCGTGTCTAGTTCAGTAGTTGCTCTGTCGTGCTGCACTGTCCTTTCTATCACTGCGCGATCATCGGTGGTTCAACGTGTTGCTGTGCTTCCTGTCATGTTTGAATGCGAGGTTGATGTGAAGCGGAGAATGTTAAACGTGTGTGTATCTGCCTGCCTGCCCGCCCACCCAGCGTTTCTACTCTTTGGCCTGTACACAGAGCAGCACTAAAATATCATTAATTAAAGAAAATGTAAATAAATACTGATTCACTTTGTTCTCTTGTTGGTCTGCTAGTTGGGAGAGTGCCTGTGAGTCGGAGTTGCACAAAAAAAATATTCTGGAGTACTTGTCAGTCTTTCAGCTTATAGGCCATATTGGCTTAATACTTGGTTTTGTATATTAGTCACTGTCTGAAAACATATTTTTTTCCTCCTGACCAATAATCTTTTTCTGCAGTTGTGCTTGTGTTGAAATATAGATAATTTAAGAGAAGCTTCAAGCAAAACATCAAAAAGACTGATTGATTCAATTGGACTTTATTTACATGCAAGTAATTCACACCACAACATATACATTTTTGATCTGTGTTATGAACAACGGAAGAGTGCAACGCAGGAATCGCGCTCCATGCAAAATGTGGGTACATGTTGCATTTTTAGGTGTTGAACCAATTTTAGCCATATTGCTGCGTTGAGGTGTAGCATCATCCAACATAAATTGCCCTGGCATTGGGAGGGAGGCATTAGTGCTGAAAACTTCAGGAAAAGCTTGCTGCTCTTATAACATACTGCATGTAAATTTATCTCTTATGTATAGAAATGGCTAGAGAGTTCTTCAGTTCATGACCTATCAACATTTGGGAAGACTGACTAATGCAAGGTCCAGCAAGTTGATCAACCGATTTGCAGTTGATGACTGGTTGTGCGTGAGTGTGCGTGCAGACTTTGTACACTGGATCCTTTGTGCACAGAAAATAGTGGACCTATTGACTTTTCAAAAGAACCATTGCCATCTATAGCACTGTGTCTTGTGCAAACAAATCCGGGGCTGGGCCGCTATTGCGCGGGTCCGCTATTGCGCGAATCTAACCCTAACCCTAACCCTAACCCTAAAGATTCGCGCAATAGCGGGCCGACCCCACAAATCCTGGGCCTTGTGTTCTTTGTAGATGTCATTTTTGTCTGGATTTGGGTGAGTCAAAATGTCAATGATGCAGCAGCAGATTAACAGCTTCACACCTAAGCTTATGTTCGCGAAAAAACCGACTATTGCATTGGTTGAAAATGCAGGGGCAAACTTGCACAAATACAGTAAGATCTGACAGTCTCGGGAGTATATAAAGGGACATTACTCTTCAGTTGGAAGAGCAGGAATGTTATCATGAGTATCTAAAGGGACACTACTCTACAGTTCGAAGTGATGGTTTTGTTGACGGTTTATTCCACTTTGCTTTAATTGTACTTGCACAGTTTTTCATGAACGTCAGCTGTGACAGGAAAAGCACATATTTTGAAGATCTTGGAACAGTTTCAGCAGTTTCACTTTGTTGGAAGAACAAGCAACAATAAATATATATATAACTATAAATACATGTAAAACTATAACTTGTGACACCATGAACAGTACTTCAGTAAACTAATGGAGAAAAGTGAGAGCGCATTAGCAAACTTCTCCATTTCAAACAGCAAAAGTAAGCATACCACTTTGCAGCCATAAAAGCAGCTGGACGGATTCTTAAAATATAAACTTAGAAAAGATGAAGACTACATCGTTCAGCACCCGTACACCGACACGTCCAACACACGCCACACACAAATAGTTGTAAGTGGTATACGGATGGACATAATGAAAACAAGGTTTGCTGTTTTGCTCCAAAGAATGTGTCTGACTAAGGAAGCTTTGTTGTGCAAGTTTACCTGTGACCGTGACTTATATATGAGGCAAGTGTACACATAAATCTTCTCTCTCTCTCTCTCTCTCTCTCTCTCTCTCTCTCTCTCTCTCTCTCTCTCTCTGTAATCCATCCCAATGATCTGTACTGTATATTGTAAAAAGAACTGTCAAGTTTAGAGATTAAACTTTCTGAGTTTTCTCTTCCCCCCCTCCCCCCCCCCCCCCCCAATACTACACACACACTCATCCTCTCTCTCTCTCTCTCTCTCTCTCTCTCTCTCTCTCTCTCTCTCTCTCTCTCTCTCTCTCTCTCTCTCTCTCTCTCTCTCTCTCTCTCTCTCTCAGAGAGTTCTTGGTATGAGTTCCGGCTGTCACTGTGGGAAATGAAATAGAGGAAGTATCATTCCTGGTAGGGGGGTGGAGGAGGTCAATGTAGGAGTTTACCCAGAAATAAAGAAAACAAAAAGAATGCATCTTCCTCTGCCCTGTGTCCACATGGTCCATATCACACAGTGAGGCCAGTACTGCGCACAATACAGACCTGAACGTCCTCGCGGACTGCTGATCCTAAAGCCTGTCATGAATTGGGCGAAGTCGACTACGCGAAGCTTCATGCACTGAAGTTTTGTGTAAAAAGACTTCGCGAAGTCGACTTCGGGCTCAATTAAGGGCAGCCTTCAGAGGGACTACCTTCACCGTGCTTCCTGGGTCGCGGACGAACCAGAGTTTGCATCTCAAAAACTATTGGGAGTTTTTGATTCAAGTTGAGACTTCATGTAATCCTCAAACACCATAGAATCTTCATACTGGCCATTTTGTTTTTACATTTAGTCAAGTTTTGACTAAATGATTTAAACATAGAGGGGGAATCGAGACGAGGGTCGTGGTGTATGTGTGTGTGTGTGTGTCTAGCTGTCTGTCTGCATGTGTGTGTGTGTGTGTAGAGCGATTCAGACCAAACTACTAGACCGATCTTTATGAAATTTTACATGAGAGTTCCTGGGAATGATATCCCCGGACGTTTTTATTTTATTTTTTTCGATAAATACTTTTGATGACGTCATATCCGGCTTTTTGTAAAAGTTGAGGCGGCACTGTCACACCCTCATTTTTCAATCAAATTGATTGACATTTTTGTAAAGCAATCTTCGACGAAGGCCGGACTTCGGTATTGCATTTCAGCTTGGTGGCTTAAAAATTAATTAATGACTTTGGTCATTAAAAATCTGAAAATTGTAATAATTTTTTTTATATAAAACGATCCAAATTTACGTTCATCTTATTCTACATCATTTCCTGATTCCAAAAACATATAAATATGTTATATTTGGATTAAAAACAAGCTCTGAAAATTTAAAATATAAAAATTATGATCAAAATTACATTTCCGAAATCGATTTAAAAACAATTTCATCTTATTCCTTGTCGGTTCCTGATTCCAAAAACATATAGATATGATATGTTTGGATTAAAAACACGCTCAGAAAGTTACAACGAAGAGAGGTACAGAAAAGCGTGCTATGCAGCACAGCGAAACCACTACTGCGCTGAACAGGCTCGTCAGTTTCACTCCGTTTTGCACAAGCGGCGGACTACGGTCATTGTGAAAAAATGCAGTGCGTTCAGTTTCATTCTGTGAGTTCCACAGCTTGACTAAATGTAGTACAATTTCGCCTTACGCGACTTGTTAAAGGCTTATCTTTGTAAACAAACAAATAAACAATAACGTCATTTGAATTACACAGTCCGGGTGTTGTTGGTCGTGGACGACCCTAATATGGAATTAAAGAAAGCATTTTACGGTGTTTATCCCTATTCGGATGGCGTGGGTTGTGTATGGCCCATACTCTGCAAAGATGCGGTAAAGAGTTTATCCCTATTCGGATGGCGTGGGTCGTGTACGACGCATACTTTTTACGTTGAATCTTTCTTTACAAAGTATGGGTCGTACACGACCCACATCATCCGGACTGTGTAGTCCAAAGCGTGATCCGGTGAAGGTTAACTGAGTCATACACAGTCCCTAAATCAAAAGATTACAGATACAACCTGCAACGCTATATCGCCTCACGACCTGACAACAGGTAGACTGGGAGAGCGCTGCAGAGCCGAGTGATCCAGATCAGCCAGGCTGAGCAGCGTGCAGGGGGTACGACGATACGGGCGCGTGAACTCCATTCCATCTTCTAAGAAGATGGCCCGGGGTGTGAGGATATCCAATGGACTCTCTCCAGCGTCTGCTTCAGGCGTTGTCACAGTGTCGGCCGGTGGAGTGTAGTACATGTGCTCCTGGTCGGGTTGGAGGTGGATGTAGATGGGAGTTGGGAGGTCTTCTGGTGATGAGTCGTTGCCGTTGTTGTGGCCTTCCTCGTCTGGGTGGTTCTGGTGGTCTCTGCCGTCCACGCTGCTCGTCTCGGTTATCTCGTCAAAGTTCTCCTGTGCAAGGGTAGCAGTGACATGGTACGTATGGTAAGGCAAACATTTATCAGATCATGTACATGTACTAGTTTTGTCGAAAATTCAAGCTGAAAACCTGAATCGTACAGCATAATAGGAAAATTGTCTTTAATGAACAAATACAAAAAGATATCAAGCATGGACATAAATAAAAATTAAAAATAAACAAACACCAAACACCTGCGGAAAGAAAAGGAGGAATCCGTATGTAGATACAGGCAACAATTGCTTGAATCATCCTTACACTTCAATGTGCATCGTTTCAGTGAAATATATGGTCATTTCAAATCGTTTCAGCTTATTTAGTGATGCGTTTAATTGTTAACGATCGTATCGGTATGTTTATTTTTGTTTGTTGACTTGTGGAAGGCTTGTGGTCACTGGACGATACAGACACAGCTATTGAAACAAAGATGTCAGAGATAAGTCGGTGAAGCATAATTTTCTGCTTGATTGAATGAAACGGGCATTCGCAAAAACATGACACAAAATCTATTACAGCTAAATATAGGTAGCATTCCCTTTTGTATTTGCAATAGGCGTTCGGTCTGCATTGTTTTCATTCAAAGTGCATGTGTACCCTGGCATTGCTGTTGAGCAATTGACATCTAATGTGTGTGTGCGGGTGTGTGTGTGTGTGTGTGTGCGGGTGTGTGTGTGTGTGTGTGTGTGAGACTGAGAGAGAGGCCAGGAGAGAGAGAGACAGAGACAGAGACAGACAGAGACAGACCGAGACAGAGACAGAGAGAGGTTTACAGAACAGGGTATCAGGTTTTTAACCCTATTATCAAAATATGTTATTGTTATGTTGTTTATTTATCAAATTCTCTTCAAAAATTAAATTTGCATCCGCATTGCATGTTTATGTCATAGTGTAACCCAAAACATCCTTATCGATTTCTAAGACTCGAAACTATCTTGCTCAGTTCAAACTCCTGTCATCACGAAGCGAAAGTTAAGCGATCGTTAAACGGCACTCGGGGGGTCTGACACGAACGAGAGAGCAGGCTGCACTGTTTATTTAGCCAATTCACTGCTCCTGGAGTATTTTCACCTTTTTCTGCCTGGTGCAAATTGATTACAGGAGGCAGTTACACGGGCCCGTTGCTCGCAGAACAATTCCAGAATGGAGGCTTTTTTTGTTCCAGAGATCTCAACCTTTGCAAGGAAAATCAATAGAGCAAAAGCGTTTTTGGTTCCACACAGGAATAGAAAAAGAAAACTTTCCTCTCCAGCGTTTTCAATTGTTCTCACTGGCATGTGCCAACGCAGGAATGCTTTTCAATGTTTCGTTTTGAGTGCCCTCGAGGCACAGCGGGCAAGGACATTTCGAGTTTATTTAATTTAATTCAATAAAAAAATGTTTTAATTTCACGAGTTTTATTTTAATTAAATTTTATTTATTTTTAATTCCATACCTTAGCACTGCGTCTTAGGAGGCTTGCCCGTCTGATCCTCTATGCAACAATTCAAGTGAAGGAATTGTACTTGAGTAATGTGATGTGATGGTGGCAATGTGAACACATTTCAACGACCTATGCTTGCTAACTTTTTTTCTGCTGAGAATTACCGTTGCATGTGCAACCATGATGTGATTATTCTTCCGTCCCTTTGCTGTTTTCATAACAGCAATTTGTTGCCGTCAGACCCCGAAGACGTTGTTAGGAAACAAATCCCCAACACAACATTTTCGTTGCCAGCACTTTATCGAATTTAATCACCCAGAGCTCCGCATATGAATCAAACTATTGATAAAACTGTCGCACAGAAATAACGTCAACAGAGAACAGAATCAATGCGAAAAAACTGTGACTGCCGCGTTTATTTCATTCGTGAACAAATGCTTTGCATGGATCAAAACAAGAAATGAGGAAATATGACAATTAATACGACTTTAATAAAAGCATAACTTTCTGTCTCACTATTATTTTAATCCAAACAAACATACACCTTTACAAGTATACATACCTGACTCAAGAGAAACGCCAAGAAAAATACAAAGTTATACGCACTAATGTTAATCAGATTAATCAGTAAAAGTGTTCAAGATAGCAAATTAAATCCATTGTTGAAATTGATTTTCAGACTTCTTCCCATCAGAAGGATTTATTGCATCTTTGTTTTTGGTTCTGACTGAACTAAATTCTTCAAGACAAAAGGAATAAGAGAGAGAGAGAGAGAGAGAGAGAGAGAGAGAGAGACAGAGACAGAGACAGAGACAGAGACAGAGAGACAGAGAGGGAGACAGAGAGAGAGACAGAGAGAGTAACCAAACAGAAATAAGCCGCACACTCACACAAAGAATTTCATCACGCAGTAGCCTACTTTGTAGATACAATTGGCATTTCAACAGAACAAGCATATATGTACAGCAAACTCTTCTATCAAGTATACATACTAACTCTACATCATCTATGAAGCGTAATATAACATTCAGTGAACATATGTGATTAAGCGGGTATAAGCAGATCTGTTTTTTGTTTTTTTAGAGCTAGGAATTCTTTCGTGTTATATGCCACTCAAAGCACAAGCTTCCTGGATGAAGTCATTATTAATGAAACGAATGACGAATTCTGTTAGATGCTTGAGACATACATGACTTTAAAAATAAGAAGAAAACAGAAAAAAAAACTATTTCAATAATGAATTCTGTTAGATGTTGTATACATAACACGTCTGCATGAAATTAAAAAGGAAAAAAACTAAAATAATTCGTTTCTATGCTGAATCTTCTTATGCTACTGACAAAAAACAACAAGGGCAAATCGAATTTACTTTTTCGTTTCTGAAACAGCAGAGAAAAGTCGATACAATGAGTCAGAAAAGAATGAAAAAAAATCTATCTGCAGAGATGAAAAGAACGCAAACAATTCTAAGCAGAAACTGCAGACGTCTAACTACCACAAACACATCAGCTTACGTCACACATCACACGTCTATTTACAGAATTCTACATTTTGATTTCGATCCAAGTAGGTTTTGATTGATCCAGCACGGTTAAAAGTGTTACGTTCTTGAATACGTCACAGAAAAAATTCCTAAAACAATGCCACACTATGTGTAGCTTCCTTTGGCAGGCAGCAGAAATCGTATGTCTCTTGCCATTGACATTTTGTCCATGGAAATGCGCCAGACATTGAATATTTGTCGGCCATTTGCAATAAAACCAGCTCACGCTGTCATTATTCTTGCAATAAATATGCAGATCACTTGCCGAGCCGTTCAGATGAAAATCAATTATCCAGCAATACCATCATTTGAGTCAGTCACTCGCCACCAATAAATGTACTGCAACAACACAATGTGTCTCTAGGGGTAGGAAAGTCAGAGATATTGTTTTTATCAGTATCGCTGGGAGAGTCAATCAGTCACCACTGGTGAATGTACTGGCTACGGTCAATCACCACTGGTGAAAGAAGATGGCAGCAGAGGCGAGGGAGGAAGAGCAGAGGCAAAAGCTGGGTATGCACACGGGTAGAGGCGGTGTAGGAGGAAGCAGAAGAGAGTATGATGGCGGGTAGCAGTGTCTAGGTGGGTGGAATCACACGGGTGAGGATTTCACGATGGTTGAGGGGGCTCTTACTGGACTGCTTTGATCATACTTCATCTACCCGTTACTGACAGTTGTGGAATACAGTTTTTAATTCCCATTGCTACTGTATCGAAGGCCAATGGGAAAAGAGGAATTATTTCCTGGAATGCTTTGAACATACTTCAGCTACCCGTTACTGAAAGTTAAGGTATTATATTCGGAGGCCAATAAGAAAGAGGCGGTTTTTTTCAAAGGTAATGTATAGTTGTCTAGAGATGTTGCACTAAAACTGAAACATGACCTTTGTTCCAATTGAGAAAAGAAGCAGCTGTCTTTTGCTAAAGGCAATAACCCAGATTTGAAATTTCCCACAGGAACTGAAGAAACAAATCAATTGGGAAAGAAGGGTAATAGCTTAGCTATATACGTATCGGTTCGAAAGGTTAATAGCTGACAACCTTACTTTGTCACACTTGGTTCAACTAAATTGGCTTCTCTTGGGACCCAATTAATAAAGCTTGTATAGTGATTCAGGCTCCGTTCCGAAATAAAAGGTGCATTCCACACAATGGAATGTTCAGTTTCTTCTTTATTTCTTAAAACCATAACACTCCATTCGTTCTATCCCCTGAGTTTAAGAAAAAAAAAGGCAACGTTTTGCGACTGGTCCCTCTTGCTTCGAATTTTGAACACTCCATAGCCTCTTGGTTGATTAAGTTGAACAAATGCTGCACAATCTGTTTCCACTCCGCAATCTGAATCTTAACAAATGACCACATTTTGCAGCCAGCCACTTCTCGCCTCATCAAAACTAACACTCTAACTTCTCTATCATCCCCTAAAACGGTTCAAACATGGACACTATAGCTTCTCCCCCCCCCCCCCCCCCTCTACTAAGCTCTCTTTCGCCTCACAAAACAAACGACTTAAACCTCTCTATCCTCCTAACAGTTGAAACATGAACACACTGACACCCCCCCCCCCCCCACTCCGGCTCTTTCCTTGGCTTACTCTCGCCTCGCCAAACGAAATATCTAACCTCTCTATCCTCCCATGAAACGGTTGAGACATGGACACAATATTTCGACCTCCCTCTGCCCTTCTTAGCTCTCCCTCCTCGCCAAACATGCACCCAGGCCTCTCTAGCCTTCCACAAACGTCTGAACCATGGTACACTAGCTTCCCTCTCTGCCCCCACCCCTTCCTCTTTTAAACTTCAGTCCAAACAGAACCCTCCTCAGACCGCCGTGAGCTCCTCGCGGCCATGGCCGTGGCCAGGGGGGCTGGGCCGGGTGACCACGACAATGTCCTTCTGGCCCAGTACCTTGACGTGGAACATGCCGTCGCGCTGCTTGCACATCTCTTCTTTGGCCACCTTGGCGATGCGGCAGCTGAGCAGTACGGAGATGAGGCAGACGAGGATCTCCAGCCCGGCCACGCTGAGCGCCACGTAGATGAGCGGGTCCTGTTGCTCCTTCTGGAAGGTGTGGCCGTCTGTCGTGTGGTTGACCATCCCCAGCCTCAGCAGCTGGATGGACACGACAGCCGTCACCAGGGAGACCACGGAAAAGGCTGTGAAGCACATGATCTGAAAATTGAAGAAGAATTGTATTGACCGTTTTGGACCAGAAAGCTGAGTACAGTGGATGTTTTAGGATCCACAAAAATCTGAGAAAACCAGGTCTTTAAAAAAATCCTCCTCAGCCTCAGCAGCTGGATGGACACTACTGCCGTCACCAGGGACACCACGGAGAAAGCCGTGAAGCACATGATGTGAAAATTGAAACAGAATCTAACGACCGTTTTGACATACAAAACTAGATGGAATCCCCGTTTGAGGACCCAAAAAAATCGGAGATAATCAGGTCTTAAAATAAGCCTCAGCAGTTGAATGGACACTTCTGCCATCACCAGGGAGACCACGGAGAAAGCCGTAAAGCACATGATCTGAAAATTGAAGAAGAATTTTAATGACCGTTTTGCGCTGGAAAACAGGGTACCTCAGAACACCCTTTAGGACCCACACAAATCTGAGAACATCAGGTCTTAAAAACAAGCCTCCCCAGCCTCAGCAGCTGGATGGACACAACAGCCGTCACCAGGAAGACGACGGAGAAGGCCGTGAACTACATGGTCTGAAAATTGAAGCAGAAATTTAATTGTCGTTTTGCGCAAGAAAAATGTGTACAGTGTAACCCCCCCCCCCTTTTAAGACCCACACTGGCAAATCTGAGAAAACCAGGTCCTAAAAAGAAGCCTCCCCAGCCTCAGCAGCTGGATGACACAACTGCCGTCACCGGGGACACCTCGGAGAAAGCCTCGAAGCACATGTTCTGAAAATTGAGGTAGAGTTTTGCCATAGAAAACTGTGTCATGTTCATTATTGGTTTAAATTTGTTAATTTGGTTTCTAAGTCCCCTGAGACCAAAAACTACATTAAAACTTTGTGAAAAATGTTGTGAAACTTTGGGAACCTTCTTTTAAGAACGAAGACAATCTGAGAAAATCAGGTCGTAAATAGGAGCGAGTCTTGAAAAGGAGGTGAATTCACAGAGGCAATGGAACGATCTCGTCTAACACAACACACCAGGGACACCACGGCGCAGACCGTGAAGCACATTATCTGCAACGTATTGAGACAGGGATTTGATATATAGTTACTTTGTGGAAGGTCTGAGAAAGACAGACAAGCAAGCGCAAGTAATACTTCTTCTCTTCTTCTTCTTCGTTCATGGGCTGAAACTCCCACGTTCACTCATGTTTTTGTACGAGTGGATTTTTACGTGTGTGACAGTTTTTACCCCGCCATTCAGTCTGCATACGCCGATTTCGGGGGAAGAATGCTGGGTATTTTTGTGTTTCTACGTATAACCCAGCGAACTCTGACATGGGTTACAGGATCTTTTCCGTGCGCACTTTGTCTTGTGTTTGCGTGTACACACGAAGGGGGTTAAGTCACCAGCAGGTCTGCACATTAGTTGACCTGGGAGATCGGAACAATCTTCACCCATATAACACACCAGGCGGCCGCGGCCGGGATTTGAACTCACGACCTTCCGATTAGGAGGCCGATGTCTTATCCTAAAAGGCCACTGCGCCCGTCACAAGTAATACGGACTCTTCTTACATCCGAAAGAATACGAAGCATTGAACATAAGAAACTTAACTGAAAACAGAGTATGGCTGCTTAAATGACTCAAGAAAACGGTAATACAGACAGGAGCTTGTATCAAAGTACTGATCAATAGAAGTAAGTACCCTACTACACATTTGGCCTTGCAATAGTAGTAGTAGTATAGATACAGGAAGGTCACAGGAGTATGGTACTTCAATCGACCGGCACTTGGGTACAAGCTCCTGTACTGTGGTCATACAGGTAAAACCCCACTCGTGAAAAACACGACTGTACAATCATGCGACACCTGGTCGGCACACGATTGATACAATCTTTTGAGACAGATGAAAAACACACACCAACACATCGTATATAGACGTCCGGTCTGGCCACATGGGATGACAACGTTATTGTATATGGTTATGTTGCTGTAAATCGTAATATTAACTAATCAATATGAGGCTTATATCGCGCGTATTCCGTGGGTACAGTTCTAAGCGCAGGGATTTTTTTTCTTTTTTTCTTTTTCTTTTATGCAATTTATATCGCGCACATATTCAAGGCGCAGGGATTTATTTATAACGAGATAGAGAAATTGCAACAGTTAGT
>NC_090261.1:12631781-12764281 GCF_037325665.1 Littorina saxatilis | reverse complement strand
GAAAATTAAATATATAAAAATTATTATCAAATTTTTTTTTTCGAAATCAATTTAAAAACACTTTCATCTTATTCCTTGTCGGTTCCTGATTCCAAAAATATATAGATATGATATGTTTGGATTAAAAACACGCTCAGAAAGTTAAAACGAAGAGAGGTACAGAAAAGCGTGCTATCCTTCTCAGCGCAACGAATACCCCGCTCTTCTTGTCAATTCCACGTGCACTGCCTTTGCCACGGGCGGTGGAGTGACGATGCTACGAGTATACGGTCTTGCTGCGTTGCGTTGCGTTCAGTTTCATTCTGTGAGTTCGACAGCTACTTGACTAAATATTGTATTTTCGCCTTACGCGACTTGTTTCTAATTCATTTGGAGGATCGCTCTCATTCATTACAATGTAACTACTGCTTTTCCTTTTTTTAATCTTTTTTTTTTTTTTTACATGCTTGGACTCGTTCTTGCGAAAGACCACTTCCTGAGGAAGCCAGATATCGTTCTAGCTTAGGCTAGCGTGTTTCCTGAACGCTCCCCCACCAAACAAAACCACCCCCACCCCCCGACACACACAGAGAGAGATGCAGAACAAACATAAGCATCAACCAGACAATTTCCAAATAAAAGAGATGAAATGGGTATAACAGCAAGGCTCAGCTGCTGCTTTTCTTTAACAAGATAACTTGGCGAAGATGGAAAACACAAAACAAAACAAAATAGCTGAAGATTCTTGTTCCTTGAGATTTCTTTCTCGACAAAAATTAAAAGCCTCTAGATTAAAAAACAAGTCGCGTAAGGCGAAAATACAATATTTAGTCAAGTAGCTGTCGAACTCACAGAATGAAACTGAACGCAATGCCATTTTTCAGCAAGACCGTATACTCGTAGCATCGTCAGTCCACCGCTCATGGCAAAGGCAGTGAAATTGACAAGAAGAGCGGGGTAGTAGTTGCGCTAAGAAGGATAGCACGCTTTTCTGTACCTCTCTTTGTTTTAACTTTCTGAGCGTGTTTTTAATCCAAACATATCATATCTATATGTTTTTGGAATCAGGAACCGACAAGGAATAAGATAAAAGTGTTTTTAAATTGATTTCGACAATTTAATTTTGATAATAATTTTTATATATTTAATTTTCAGAGCTTGTTTTTAATCCGAATATAACATATTTATATGTTTTTGGAATCAGCAAATGATGGAGAATACGATAAACGTAAAGTTGGATCGTTTTATAAATTTTTATTTTTTTTTTACAATTTTCAGATTTTTAATGACCAAAGTCATTAATTAATTTTTAAGCCACCAAGCTGAAATGCAATACCGAAGTCCGGGCTTTGTCGAAGACTACTTGACCAAAATTTCAACCAATTTGGTTGAAAAATGAGGGCGTGACAGTGCCGCCTCAACTTTCACGAAAAGCCGGATATGACGTCATCAAAGACATGTATCAAAAAAATGAAAAAAACGTTCGGGGATTTCATACCCAGGAACTCTCATGTCAAATTTCATAAAGATCGGTCCAGTAGTTTAGTCTGAATCGCTCTACACACACACACACACACACACACACAAACACACACACACACACACGCACGCACATACACCACGACCCTCGTTTCGATTCCCCCTCGATGTTAAAATATTTAGTCAAAACTTGACTAAATATAATAAAAAAATACACAACTTCTTCAAAGTTTAATCATTACGACGAGTTTTTTTTTCGACGTTATGATGGGAACTGCTTCACTTATTGACAGAACCGTAGAACCGTGTTTTTAACGTGAAAAAATCTAAACAAAACAACTGGCAAGACAGAAGAAGAAACAAGTCGCGTATAAGGCGAAAATACAATATTTAGTCAAGTAGCTGTCGAACTCACAGAATGAAACTGAACGCAATGCAACGCAGCAAGACCGTATACTCGTAGTCCACCGCTCACGGCATAGGCAGTGAAATTGACAAGAAGAGCGGGGTATTCGTTGCGCTGAGAAGGATAGCACGCTTTTCTGTACCTCTCTTTGTTTTAACTTTCTGAGTGTGTTTTTAATCCAAACATATCATATCTATATGTTTTTGGAATCAGGAACCGACAAGGAATAAGCTGAAAGTGTTTTTAAATTGATTTGGACAATTTAATTTTGATAATAATTTTTATATATTTAATTTTCAGAGCTTGTTTTTAATCCGAATATAACATATTTATATGTTTTTGGAATCAGCAAATGATGGAAAATAAGATAAACGTAAATTTGGATCGTTTTATAAATTTGTATTTTTTTTTACAATTTTCAGATTTTTAATGACCAAAGTCATTAATTAATTTTTATGCCACCAAGCTGAAATGCAATACCAAAGTCCGGGCTTCGTCGAAGATTACTTGACCAAAATTTCAACCAATTTGGTTGAAAAATGAGGGCGTGACAGTGCCGCCTCAACTTTCACGAAAAGCCGGATATGACGTCATCAAAGACATTTATCAAAAAAATGAAAAAAACGTTCGGGGATTTCATACCCAGAAACTCTCATGTCAAATTTCATAAAGATCGGTCCAGTAGTTTAGTCTGAATCGCTCTACACACACACACACACACACACACACACACGCACAGACAGACAGACACACATACACCACGACCCTCGTTTCGATTCCCCCTCGATGTTAAAATATTTAGTCAAAACTTGACTAAATATAAACAAGTCGCGTAAGGCGAAAATACAATATTTAGTCAAGTATAGCTGTCGAACTCACAGAATGAAACTGAACGCAACGCAACGCAGCAAGACCGTATACTCGTAGCATCGTCACTCCACCGCCCGTGGCAAAGGCAGTGCACGTGGAATTGACAAGAAGAGCGGGGTATTCGTTGCGCTGAGAAGGATAGCACGCTTTTCTGTACCTCTCTTCGTTTTAACTTTCTGAGCGTGTTTTTAATCCAAACATATCATATCTATATATTTTTGGAATCAGGAACCGACAAGGAATAAGATGAAAGTGTTTTTAAATTGATTTCGAAAAAAAAAATTTGATAATAATTTTTATATATTTAATTTTCAGAGCTTGTTTTTAATCCGAATATAACATATTTATATGTTTTTGGAATCAGCAAATGATGGAGAATAAGATAAACGTAAATTTGGATCGTTTTATAAAATTTTATTTTTTTTTACAATTTTCCGATTTTTAATGACCAAAGTCATTAATTAATTTTTAAGCCACCAAGCTGAAATGCAATACCGAACCCCGGGCTTCGTCGAAGAGTACTTGACCAAAATTTCAACCAATTTGGTTGAAAAATGAGGGCGTGACAGTGCCGCCTCAACTTTCACGAAAAGCCGGATATGACGTCATCAAAGACATTTATCAAAAAAATGAAAAAAACGTTCGGGGATTTCATACCCAGGAACTCTCATGTCAAATTTCATAAAGATCGGTCCAGTAGTTTAGTCTGAATCGCTCTACACACACACACACACAGACACACACACGCACACACACACGTACATACACCACGACCCTCGTTTCGATTCCCCCTCGATGTTAAAATATTTAGTCAAAACTTGACTAAATATAAAAACAAGTCGCGTAAGGCGAAAATACAATATTTAGTCAAGTAGCTGTCGAACTCACAGAATGAAACTGAACGCAATGCCATTTTTCAGCAAGACCGTATACTCGTAGCATCGTCAGTCCACCGCTCATGGCAAAGGCAGTGAAATTGACAAGAAGAGCGGGGTAGTAGTTGCGCTAAGAAGGATAGCACGCTTTTCTGTACCTCTCTTTGTTTTAACTTTCTGAGCGTGTTTTTAATCCAAACATATCATATCTATATGTTTTTGGAATCAGGAACCGACAAGGAATAAGATGAAAGTGTTTTTAAATTGATTTGGACAATTTAATTTTGATAATAATTTTTATATATTTAATTTTCAGAGCTTGTTTTTAATCCGAATATAACATATTTATATGTTTTTGGAATCAGCAAATGATGGAGAATAAGATAAACGTAAATTTGGATCGTTTTATAAAATTTTATTTTTTTTTACAATTTTCCGATTTTTAATGACCAAAGTCATTAATTAATTTTTAAGCCACCAAGCTGAAATGCAATACCGAACCCCGGGCTTCGTCGAAGAGTACTTGACCAAAATTTCAACCAATTTGGTTGAAAAATGAGGGCGTGACAGTGCCGCCTCAACTTTCACGAAAAGCCGGATATGACGTCATCAAAGACATTTATAAAAAAAAATGAAAAAAACGTTCGGGGATTTCATACCCAGGAACTCTCATGTCAAATTTCATAAAGATCGGTCCAGTAGTTTAGTCTGAATCGCTCTACACACACACACACACAGACACAGACACACAGACACACGCACATACACCACGACCCTCGTTTCGATTCCCCCTCGATGTTAAAATATTTAGTCAAAACTTGACTAAATATAACAAGTCGCGTAAGGCGAAAATACAATATTTAGTCAAGTAGCTGCCATTTTTCAGCAAGACCGTATACTCGTAGCATCGTCAGTCCACCGCTCATGGCAAAGGCAGTGAAATTGACAAGAAGAGCGGGGTAGTAGTTGCGCTAAGAAGGATAGCACGCTTTTCTGTACCTCTCTTTGTTTTAACTTTCTGAGCGTGTTTTTAATCCAAACATATCATATCTATATGTTTTTGGAATCAGGAACCGACAAGGAATAAGATGAAAGTGTTTTTAAATTGATTTGGAACATTTAATTTTGATAATAATTTTTATATATTTAATTTTCAGAGCTTGTTTTTAATCCGAATATAACATATTTATATGTTTTTGGAATCAGCAAATGATGGAGAATAAGATAAACGTAAATTTGGATCGTTTTATAAATTTTTATTTTTTTTTACAATTTTCCGATTTTTAATGACCAAAGTCATTAATTAATTTTTAAACCACCAAGCTGAAATGCAATACCGAACCCCGGGCTTCGTCGAAGAATACTTGACCAAAATTTGAACCAATTTGGTTGAAAAATGAGGGCGTGACAGTGCCGCCTCAACTTTCACGAAAAGCCGGATATGACGTCATCAAAGACATTTATCAAAAAAATGAAAAAAACGTTCGGGGATTTCATACCCAGGAACTCTCATGTCAAATTTCATAAAGATCGGTCCAGTAGTTTAGTCTGAATCGCTCTACACACACACACACACACACACGCACGCACGCACATACACCACGACCCTCGTTTCGATTCCCCCTCGATGTTAAAATATTTAGTCAAAACTTGACTAAATATAAAAAGAACAAAAAGAAATAGGAAGAAGCCAACGAAGAAGCCAATCTTTGAGGAGGCTAGAGTGAAAGGAATGACGCACATTGACGTGACAACACCATAATTACCCAGCTCGTCCTTTCCCCATTTCATTCTGATCGCTTCTTGACGCAACAGGGGCAGGAAATGAGGACCACAAGCACATGACACGGGGTGGAGGGGGAGGGGGACGAGAAGGGGGGTGGGGGGTGGGGGGTGGCTACTGCCTTATATTTTTTTTATTATACTTTTATATTTTATTATATTTTTTGCAGAAGGTAGGAGGAGCTAGAGCTGGCTCAGTCCCCCCCCCTCCCCCTCCAATTCCCCCCCCTCCCCCTTTCTCCCCCATGTTTCATGTGCCAGGATGTAACATTTTGTGCAGGGAATCTGACCATTATAGTCCCCGCATTATTCATGTCAAACGACCGACTTCTAATTTTTTTTTTAAGAAGGCAGAAGAGCTAACCACACACACATGCCACCCCTCCTTCCCACACTCTTATGTCAGGATGTCAAATTTTGTGCACGGAATCTGATCATTATAGACCCCGCACTATGCACGTCAATCGATCTGAAGTGAATGAGTTCATCACAGCATTGCCCAGACCTGTTTACCCCCATAAGTGTTTTGGAGTAATGCTCAGCCCCAAAAATAGTAATCCTGGCACAAAAATAGTAATCATCCAGCATTCGTCGCCAATTACAACGCACATGACAACTGTGTCTGCGAAACGCAATCATGCACATATATCCATCATTCACAAACAAAACACATCAGTCAGTTTGTGTAGTCATCATAATTTCAAAGAAGATCACATCAAAAGCACATGCATCACTGATTCTTTTTCTTTTGCTCGTAGTAGGTCTTTTTCAGTGTGTCAAGCGCTTCTCTACTGTACTTGCGCTTGCCGAATATATGAGTGAAGGCGAGACTTCACCACAAGAAGGCTCTCCAGCGTCTCATCAGACAGACATGATCTCTGGTCAGTCCTGTGCTTTTTCACCCCATTTTGCCATTGAAAAAACAATGCCAAACATGTGAATTAATTAAAAAAAATATATATATATCTAAAAAAAACAAAAACAATTTTAACTTTTTTTTTAATTTATGAAAATCGTAGTCTTGACACGGATCTATAGCGGAATGGCGTATTTTTTGCAAAAAATCGTAATAAATTACGCCAAAATCGTAAGGTTAAACAGGTCTGATTGCCTGTCTTGGTCTCGTAGAGGCCACAAGTCAGTTGATAACTCTTTGGTCTAGAAGTTAGAACTAGCGGAAATAGTGAGCTTTATTAATCCATCAGTTTAGATCAAGAAATAAGAATGGTGATTGTGAGAAGATTTTGTGTACGTGATCTTCAGAAAGGCAGCTAGATGCCATTTTTATCAGGGGTGATGATCACGAATGTCTTCTCCCAACCCTCGTATATTTTCACACTGTATTGTTTGAAGACTAATCCTGACATGGTATACTGGAAAGCAAGTCGCGTGTGACCAGAATCAGTTCATTATTGTATTCAGACACTCTAGAGCTCGCTAATTTGGAGGTTCTTTGCTTGGGGGCCCGGTAGCTCAGTTGGTAGAGTATTGGACTTGTGATCGGAAGGTCGCAGGTTCGAATCCGGGCCGGGACGGACACGGGTCAACTTTATGTGCAGACCCACAATGGCACGTAAAAGATCTTGGTCATTCTGCCATAAGTGCAGGTGGCTGAATACACCTAAACACGCAGACACCTGGGTAGCGCGACTCCGTTGCTGCTAGCTTTCCACTGGGAGGAAGCGACCCGAATTTCCCATCGATGGGACAATACAGTAATGAAAATGAAAATGAAATGGAATGACAATGTCTGTAGCCGTGTCCAAAGAATCATATCACGAGTAACTGTATATGTCCTTGTCCTTTAGTTTTGATGAAGACAGACGAATAATTGTGAGAAGATTTTGAGTTCGCAAAATACTGAGGCAGCTGGACTCCAAAATAATTATTTTCAAGGTTATTTTGGACTTCCTGGTTATGATCACAATTCTTTCTCCAACCCTCGTATGTTCTCACCACTATATTATCTACTCATCCTGACGCAGGAAAGGAAAAGCAATCAGTGTGTGCTAAGAATCAGTTCACTGCCTTTCTCTGACCATCTGGTTCTCGCTCATTCGGAAAGTCCTTGCTTAGAATGACAATGTCTACAGTCTCATCCGCAGAATCATTTGACGAGTAACTGTATCTGCCCTTGTACTTGCCTTACAAGCCTGATACTAATTGGTGGAGGCTTTGGCACTGAATTATCCGCAAAACCCCGAAGTCAACAGCATTTAGGTAAGGTCAGAGCGAGGGATCACATATCTCCGTGCGTATGATTTGTTCACCTCAAAATTGTCATTCGGTTTTGTGATTCATTTCCAGTCTCAGTATGGGATGAATACCTCATAATTATTTGTCTGCCTGAAGAGATTGTTTATGGCGCTGAACTCATTATTTTTCTCTTCCCGCTAACTCTTGCGAGTGGTGGGTTTTTTTTTCAGTCTGTGAACTGCTCACGAACCGACGGTGGGCGTTAATGGCTTTTCAGCTGTGGACGTCTTTCTTGTTTGTTTCGTTCTTTCTGAATACTTTTTGTGTTGTTGCTGGTATCACCATAATGTCAATCTGTCCGCCAACGCACCCCTGCGCTGCCCACCATTTTCTTTCATCATCTCCTAATCCATGCGTTCTCTCCCGGAGCTGTCACAAGCTTCATGTCGTCATCTGTTGTACCTCGTTACGGTCGTTCAGACATGAGAATCGAAAATGACCAAAAAGGAGGAGATAGTTTTCCAAATCCAAAATAAGACAAAATGTTTTAACAGTGATGTAAGAGATATTGATGTTACACATGAGAAGTGTTGCTTACAGCTTCAAAATCAATTTAATGTGTCCATTTTTCATATTCAACCTGAGCACCCAGAGAGGTTCAAAATGAGGAATTACTCTAAAAGGAAGATTCACATGCCTGGGTCGTTGTGTTTCGCATCCATGGCTGAGGACGTTAATGCCGTTTCTTTCTTCTTTGTTTCGTTCTGTCGGACCCTTTTTATGTTGTTGCTGTAATCACCATGATGTCAATATCAGTGACATTTGGTTACGGTCGTTTTGTTTCGCGTTCATGGCAGTAGGTGTTATTGTGGTTTCTAAGTTTTTTCTTTTCTTCTTTTTGGACATGGTGGTGTGGTTGCTACCAAGATCATGTCATACGTCAGTTATCTGGCGACGATCGTTGTCTTTCGTGCCCATGGCATGTGCTTTTGGTGAATACATTAACCTATTCTGAAGTTATTAGCCACACAACGGTGCTTTCAGAATCCGAAAATTCGCAAAACTATTCGTCGAGAAAATAGCAAGAACAATAACAATAGAAAGAACACATATAACATGAACAATTTATATCTTCAATGACTACACATGAGGAAACAGAACGTCTTGTTTCTAGATCGCGAGGTATAAAGACGCGTCTTGTTTATTGTAGATATCTGCATGAATTCTTTTCATGTATGTTTATGAAGATGTGCTGTGTTCATCACCATCCGTGTCTGTGTATGCGTGCGCGCGCGCGTGTGTGTGTGTGTGTGTGTGTGTGTGTGCATATATATATGCGTAGTGTGTGTGTGCCCGTGCCTGCATGCATGTGTGCGTGTCTGCGTGCGTGCGTATGTGTGACTGTGTATGCTTGTGTGTGTGTGTGTGTGTGTGTGTGTGTGTGTGTTAGTGCGTATGTACGTGCTTGCGTGCACTCGTGTACGCGCGTGCTTGCATGCGTGCCCGTGCGTGAGTGTGTTTGCGCATACGTGTACTCACAAATCCTCCACTCCAGATGGGGGAGACGCTGTGTGCTCGCCACACCTCCGCCCTGATGCTGGCGATGACCCCCACCACCAGGTTGAGCACCCCCAGGAACGCGTGCACCCCCGACACGACGTACACCGCTAGCACCACTGGTTTCTGCATCATGATCTGCACACAACAAAACTCGCTTTTAGTGAAACCCGCTTACAGTGAAATTCGCTTATAGTGAAATTCGCTTGGTTTCTGCATCATGATCTGGACACAACAAAACTCGCTTATAGTCAAATCCGCTCACAGTGAAATTCGCTTGCAGGGTAATGCGCTAGCACCACTGGTTTCTGCATCATGATCTGCACACAACAAAACTCGCTTATAGTCAAATCCGCTTACAGTAAAATTCGCTTATACTGTAGTTGAATTCGCCTGCAGTGAAATTCGCTTACACTGAAATAGGCTACGTCTATTGTGAAACACGGTTATTGTGAAATACGCGTATAGTGAAACCCCATCACCAGATCCAGCAGTCCATCGAAACACCCTTACAGTGCAACACCACCCCAGCTTTTAGGCCTCTCCATGATAATCCTAGGTTCAAAGAGGAAGGAAAATCAAAAACCATTCAACTGGCATTTCAAGTCGTGCATAGTGTGACAGGTCTGTAGTAAAAACCAGCCAGCAGTTGGCACCAAATGCAACATGTATCATCAAGCAAGAACGTAACCAGCAGGTTTAGCTGTGCTGATAACGCTATTGTTACTCAGTGCAGCAGATCAGAAGTGGACCGTATCCATCAGCCCTAGAAGAACAGTTTCTGAAGTTGTGAACTTAAACAAGGCACAGGAGACTCTTTTCTTGTCACTTCTGGCCCAAAAGCAGTTTTATCTCTGATAGGATCAATTGGGCTTGGCATAACAGCAATTAAAGCTGAGGCATGTCAAACGTCTAGGAAGCACGAACAATTCAAATGAAATAAAACTTTAACTTCCTATAAAGTCTTAAATCAAGACATAGCCTGACAAAATGAGCACTATTTTCCAGAGAGAGAGAGAGAGAGAGAGAGAGAGAGAGAGAGAGAGAGAGAGAGAGAGAGAGCAGTCAATATACCTACAGTAATGAAGTTGGCCCTCAAATCAGTTCAGTTCCACTTCGTTTAGGTTCACCGAGGCTCCCAAGGGAAGCTGCGGTCACGCCGAGACTGCTATGAGACACGTCACAGCGTTGCAACCGCTCGTTCAGCCTGTCTGCAACAGGACACAAGACGTTGAAAACACAGACAGATTCCTCTCTCTCTGGCACCAAAGACGTATATCGACCAGTCACTTGCGGAACCACACCAGCTTGCTTTTGCCCTCCCTCCCTCTTAGCCGGGCCTGGGCAAGTAATGGCGCCGGCAGATCCAGCAGCTTTCTCCTATCTGTCCTCTCTAATCTCATTAATCGTCCTCCTTTCCCGAGGAGCGTGCAGTGTTGCTGCGACACTGGAAGGAGTGTCCCATACAAGACCCTTCTCCCCTTATCCGCAACCTGCCTCCTCCTCTATTCGCACTGACCAACACCAAGGCAAGGAATGGAAAATCTATATGGCCTAGCGTCGCACGCACGAGAAAGGGAGAGCTTGGCATATTTAATCCTTTTTAGGAAAAATGAGGAGTGTGAGAATAATTGCGTTTGCTCCCTGTGCAAATGCTATAAAGATCGATGCCACGGAATTGAAGGAATGGCTTTCGTGGTCGCTTCCGATGGACAGGAGAATGACTGAAAGTGATCCTTCTTCTCTGTTTGAGGGATTTTAGTTTTGTTGTCATAGTCCGTAAAGCCTCAACCCTTAACTACCGGGCCCCCCATTTCTCAACTCCCTATCCGAGCGAAAGTTTAGTTGTTTTCCTCCTCTTGTTGTTGTTGTTGTTGTTGTTGCTATTATTGTGGTAGTGTAAGTCATACCTGCCCTTGCGACCACCTCTCGGAAGCGACCACATGCCCCCAACGACCACTCCGAAGGATCCCGGACATGTCTTTTTTTCTTCTAGATAATTACATTTAGTCAAGTTTTGACTAAATGTTTTAACATCGAGGGGGAATCGAGACGAGGGTCGTGGTGTGTGTGTGTGTGTGTGTGTGTGTGTGTGTGTGTGTGTGTGTGTGTGTGTGTGTGTGTGTGTGTATAGATCAGTTCCGAGAAAACTTCTGGACCGATCTTCATGAAACTTCACATGAGAGTTCCTGGGTATGATATCCCCAGACCATTTTTTCTTTTTCCCGATAAATGTCTTCGATGACGTCATATCCGGCATTTAGTGAAACTTGAGGCGGCACTGTCACGCCCTCATTTGTAAACCAAATTGTTTAAAATTTTGGTCAAGTAATCTTCGACGAAGCCCGGACTTTGGTATTGCATTTCAGCGTGGAGGCTTACTTACAAATTGATTAATGAGTTTGCTCATTAAAGTTGTCATTAAAATAAAATTGTCGCAAACAGATTCAAAATTGATTGCATCGTATTCTTCATCAAATTCTGAATCTAAAAATATATACATATTTTATGTTTACTCTTAAAATGTGATCACAATTAACGAAAATAGATTAACTAGTGCTACGATTAAAATATAAGAAATCGATCCAAAATTGATTTCATCTTATTCTTTATTATTTCCTGATTCCTAAAACATATAGATATAATATGTTTTATTCAAAACAAGCTCAGAAAGCTAAAAAGAATACAGAAAAGCGCGCTTTCCCGCTTACCGCAGTACGCTATTGCGCTATTCTGCCTCGTCAATTTCACTTCGTGTTGCACGAGAAAACTGCTGCGGGGATTGACGAAGCTGTAATGTCTCGGTTAAAAAAAATGCAGTGCGTTCAGTTTCAAACTGTGATTCCAATAGCTTGACTAAAGTTAGTAATTTCGCCTTTCGCGACTTTCCATTATCACCACCTCTCGGTCCCTTGGGTGGTCGTTATGGACAGGTTCCACTGTATTATTTGTGATGATTGACGAAGATAATAATGTTGCTGCTGCTACCGTAGTTCTTTATCGGAAATGTTTCTTGTCGTTTGTATTGTACCTTTATGAGACTTTTAAATGCGCCGTACGAAGGATGAGTCTAACGCAACCTTCTGAATGGAAACAAAATGGAAACAGAATAAATACGGAATTTGCAAGTTTCTCCGTGTCCAATTATAGGTTTTAAGTCCCTGGAATTTACACCTAGCAACGAAAGCCAAAGTTCCGGACAGGGAGACGAAATACAGTCTTTCATTTGCTTGTCGGGCATCCTTTGTGAATAAATAATCACATCAGACTGACTGTCTGCTGTGTCCTGGTCCTTCTTCCTTCCCCGCTTCCTTTCCCATCACTCTTGCTAACCACAGGAATAACAATGAAGACCTAGTACGTCTGTCTCGCCTGGGCTGTAAAGGCACCTTCCTTCCAGGCTACATTTAATATGAATTGGGCGAAGTCGACTTCGCGAAGTCTACTTCAGGGATCGCGTTTACGCACGATTTTTGCGTATTTGACGTCAAAACTAAAGTCCGTTTCTTTTTGCATCGAAGTATCGCAAACGAACGTAACGAGGGTATTACCAGATAATGTCTTGTCGGATAATGAAACAGACATTAGCTGCTCTCCCATCTCGCGCTTCCAAAAGGCGGAAAGTGTGTCTAGTCGTATTAGAGCGGGAAACAAACTCGCAAGGCCCGAAGGTTGGAGACAGCAGGGGTGTTATTCGACAGGCGTGCGCGGAGTTCGACAGGAAAACTCGCCGTATTTAGGTAAGGAGTGTCTTTAAGTCTTTCGTGCGTGTTTTGTTTGTGTCTGTACGTGTTTTCGTAGTACGCAAAAATATTGGTCCGTGACGCGTTTTTTTCGTTTCGTTGCGTATGACTTACGCGTTTTTTAAAAAGCTAGCGCGATCCCTGTTCACTAAGCTCGCTGCGCGAAACTTTAGCACTGAATTGTCTGTCAAAAGACTTCCCGAAGGCAAGTTCGAGCGCAATTAAGGAAGGTCTTTAATGATCTTGTAGACCATCACAGAGCTAGCTGGCCACGCTTATTACATTGCCTGAGAGCAACGTTCAACTTGGACATAATATACCAGAATGTTGCAGTCTGGCTGCTTTTTGCGCGGAGAAGATTTTGTTGTTGTTTTTGCTAAATTAGTATTATGTTTGTTTTTTTGGATATTTATTTTTATTTTTCGCAGAATACATGTCGAATTGACGTTGGTGTTAGTTACGAAGCTGATTCTGCAGAAAAATGTCAGTGCGCATAGGAAACAACTAGGATGCCCATTGTTGGCATGAGTCGGCGTGGAAGGATGCTCTAATCCCTTGTAAAAGGCTAGATTTGTGATCGTACACACGAGAGAAAAGGTTTATTTAATCATAGACATTACTGTTAAAACGCCGAACATCTGTGTCGCCTGTTCTTTAAATGAATTATTCTTACCTTTCGAATCAAACTTTGACTTGCAAAATTCCGTTTGATTTTTTGTCATTTCGCCTGTGTCAGCTTGATTTTTCGTTCTCTGCGGACTTTGTTTCCCCAATTGCAATTGGTTTAAATACAATACATATCAGCGTGTTAATTGTTGGCCTCTTTTCTTTATTAAAACGTTTGCCTCATGGTAAGATGCAAAGTTAATATGCCCAAACAATGTGCATCGAATTGATACAAATTATCTGAAAATGCTGGTCTGCGTTTCATATACTTTGCAGTATTTGAGATTTCTTTTCACCAAGTACATGAAGAAGAATTGTCTTCCCTTAAAAGCACATTTATAAGTCCATCTTGCTGTGCTCCTTTGTCATAATATTAAATCATGGCTTTGCATTTATGCAACAGATCAGAATTTTAAAAAACAAACTGTTTAAACCAAAAGCAGAAGATCTAAGATTTTATTTATGACATAAGATTTCTACTTCAAACTCTTTGATAATATTCAACCAGGATTACCTTCCTCTTTCTCGCGCGGCCGAAAACGGGGTTGTGATGCTCATAGTCCTTACCTTAGAAAATGAAGGCTCAACTAGCTGGTTGTCAATCCAGACAACAGCAAAACATTTTAAAAAATTAAATAAAAAAATAAGTAAATTAAAAAAATCCAAACTAATTAAATTATATTAAATTACATTGAGAAGAAAAAGACTTTAAAAAACGCAGTCTTCAAACTCCTGACAGTCCGGGTATATTTGTTGGGTATGTGACAGTATAAGGTATAGCGGTACAAGATAACCTGATGTATTCTATGTGCCCGATGATTATTTTATTTTCTTCTTTATTCGAATGTAGCTTTATATCCCCCCACCCTCTATTACAGATTGCTCACTTAAAAAAAAAACCTCCCCAATGTCCGATTTCACTGCCATTGTTGCTGTGAATCCGGAAACCATAACTTTATTGTGAATGATTTATTCATGATTCAAGGGGCGAAAAGACGAGCTCGCCAGCATGTAAAAAATTTGTTCATAAATAATTCAAAACTGTATATAGATAAAATCTCTAGCTTGCTCATAGAATCATTGCGTCGAGAAAGGTTGCACGTACCAAGTCGCATGTGCATGCACAGTGTCAGACGCTACCGGAATACATTTAGTCGAAACCTTACCAAATATAAACAAGTCGCGTAAGGCGAAATTACTACATTTAGTCAAGCTGTGGAACTCACAGAATGAAACTGAACGCACTGCATTTTTTCACAATGACCGTAGTCCGCCGCTTGTGCAAAACGGAGTGAAACTGACGAGCCTGTTTAGCGCGGTAGTGGTTTCGCTGTGCTGCATAGCACGCTTTTCTGTACCTCTCTTCGTTTTAACTTTCTGAGCGTGTTTTTAATCCAAACATATCATATCTATATGTTTTTGGAATCAGGAACCGACAAGGAATAAGATGAAATTGTTTTTAAATCGATTTCGGAAATTTTATTTTGATCATAATTTTTATATTTTTAATTTTCAGAGCTTGTTTTTAATCCAAATATAACATATTTATATGTTTTTGGAATCAGGAAATGATGTAGAATAAGATGAACGTAAATTTGGATCGTTTTATATAAAAAAACCAATTCATCACAATTTTCAGATTTTTAATGACCAAAGTCATCAACTAATTTTTAAGCCACCAAGCCGAAATGCAATACCGAAGTCCGGCCTTCGTCAAAGATTGCTTTACAAAAATTTCAATCAATTTGATTAAAAAATGAGGGTGTGACAGTGCCGCCTCAACTTTTACAAAAAGCCGGATATGACGTCATCAAAGACATTTATCGGGAAAAATGAAAACTAATGTCTGGGGATATCATACCCAGAAACTCTCATGTAAAATTTCATTAAGATCGGTCCAGTAGTTTACTCTGAATCGCTCTACACACACACACACACACACACACACACACACACACACACACACACACACACACACACACACACACACACACACACACACACGCACACACACACACACACACACACACACATACACCACGACCCTCGTCTCGATTCCCCCTCTATGTTAAAACATTTAGTCAAAACTTGACTAAATGTAAAAAAGATTATTCTTTGCATCGTAGTTGTACTGACACTATCACAGGCACTTGAAGGGAAACTGGTGAGGATTACAGCAGTGCAACTGGACCACGTAAACATCATTCTACTGTTGCTACTTATTTTATTCGGTGCTGAAGGTATTAGGCTTATATATTAGGCCCAACAAAAAAACAAAAAAACAAAAAAACATCCCTCCCCCCCAAAAAAAAAGGAAGAAGTTTGTTATCGATGACATAACCAGAAAAGTAGATGGGTAGGTCGGTAACTGTGTTATTATATTTTTTAATTTTTAATTTTTTTAAATTTATTTTTAACGATTATTGTCTCTCTTTTTTTTGGTACCCAGGCTAACGTGTCTTTTTATTGGCCGGAACTCGTGCGAGCTGTTTCCTAGCTGTCGGAGAACGGTAGCTCACCTTGTAAAGTCTGCTAAATCGAAGTTTGTCATTTCTACTGACATTTTTAAAATTGTTAAATGATGAGAAAAAAAGAAGTTTTTGGATCAGGAGGGGAAAATGGTGTCGGTCGGGGAACCGTAAACACTTTTTTTGGTAGGTCTTTTTATTTATTCATTTTGTTTCTTGAGATGGATCAAGAATGCCACACACTATTTTAAAAGGGACTCCATGATACAAAAAAGTTATTGATAGCAATAATAGAGAAATAATCCATACTTCATCATGAATATGAATTAAATAAACAGATAGGTAAATAAGGCCTAAAAAAAAATAGGTGTGGTTACGGTAACCCGACCAACCCTATTTTTGGGGGCCGACCCTATAACTTTTTATTACATTTGTCACAAAAATACCAAAAAAAACACCAAGTAAACGAGTGCAGAAAACGCAATGAAAGCGAAAGCGCCCGAGTCGCACACTTATTTCCCTGTCAAGTAGGTTTGATTTGTACACATTAGAAAAAAAAGTTAAAAAAAAAAAAGTGATTGCCTTCCTTCCCACCCTATGTTTTTTGACTATGTTACCGTAACCACACCTATTATTTTTTTTGGCCTAAGAAAGCGACACCTCATCAAAGGGGAGGGACAGCTGATGACTCAAACTAGACGTCCTTTGTCTATCATTCTATTTTTACAACATCTACTTGCTCACTAACTGACTTACACAATCGACCAGTCAGTCAGTTAGTCAGTCAATCAATCAACCAATGGAGCAGAGTGGTTATGTTTCAGCTAATAGTAATAGTGAACAGATCAATATTGCTATACACCCGAGACAAATAAGATGTTAGTCTGAGGTCCATTATCTTCGTTGCATGCGACGGATTCTGCGTGGGCGTATCCCCTTCTGGGTATATTCTTCCTTTATGCATTACCAAGAAACGCCAAGAAACGCACATTCTGCGGCTATCGTTTCCGATAAAGGATTCTTTTCAGTCAAATACTATTCAAAGTAATACATACAAATACACAGAAGAGAAGAATCTCAGCCCAGCACAGACCTTCAAAGTCGTCTCGAGGCCCTGCACGAAATGGCCTGGCAACCAAACCCTCGCAAATATGAATGCTAGCTAATGAAAGGAATGAAAACACGACCATTAGGCTTAACCACAGGGCATGGGAGAAACATCGATTCGTGCGGAGACTGGGAACAGCAACGTTAGAGATGAATGAGTCTGGAAAAGAGAGATTCTGCTCATCCCCTAAGGTTTATCTTCTTACCTCCAACTTTTTTTGAGAAGAACGTGATATGCTTTCCCGCCAACTGGTCAATGTCGTCAGCCAATTGCGCCACACACCGAACACATACACCACTTAAACACGTTTCACTACATCATTGCAGTCTAGTTGTTCAGGCACAGCAAACAGTCTCTACGGTTCTTTGAAAGCAGAACTGTAAATCTTCAGGCTTACATAACCAGTTTTTCGTTTCTTCAGGCTCGTCCGAACTCTCCTTGCCTTACAAAGTACGTGCTTAAATTGGACGTCGAAGAGAGATGTCAGATATGTGCGTGAGAGACAGAGTGGAACAGAACGCAGTCAGCCTGGAGCCTAGCAGGCAACAAAACAGTGTTTGCCTGACAGTCCTCAGGCTTCGATCTCCCGCCACCGCCAGACATAACCACAGATTCGCCGCCGATCGATTGCCGGGCATGCGCAGTGAAGCCGTTCTTTGAGGAGTTCTTATCGACCAGCGAAGCTACCGGGAATAGACTGACTGGTTACTTGCGTTAGGAAGAAGTCGGGCACAGGCGCTGTGTGATGGATTTGGTCTCGGATGCACTATAGCCACGGAAGTTTTGGTCACAGACGTGCGTGACCTTTAGCTGGCCAATTCATCAAGTGGGCTTTCTCTCTGTGTCACTCACCCTGTTGCAACCCCTTCTCCCTCCCAATCCACACCTACCTCCAACCTACTCGCTGTTTCTGCCCTCTGAACGATGTATATGAATAGAAATGACAACCAGCGACACCGCGGCTGACTGCTTTAGTGATAGATAGGCCTTCAAAGAAAAAGCCATTTACATTCCAAATTCATTCGTGCTTGCATTAAAAGTGATGAACAAAATGAATCAAATTAGCAATTATCACCCATCATCAGCTGTATGATCATAACCAATCACTCCCTCTCTACGTTCCTGCTGTCTCCCCCCCCCCCCCCCCCCCCACCCCTCTGTCTCTCTGTCTCTGTCTCTGTCTCTGTCTCTCTCTCTCTCTCTCTCTCTCTCTCTCTCTCTCTCTCTCTCTCACTCTCACATGGCAGAAATATTTTTCTACCAGACAACAGGCTGACAGGTGCGACCTCTCATTCACGGAATACATGAATATGAAGCTTCCGACTGAGCGATCGTGGCTGCACGATGCGCGATGACGTTTCCGATGACGCCATTCGTCTATTGCGTCATTTCTTTTGAGGAGCAGTGACGTAGGTCGATTCTCGTGAAATGTTCGCCCTTGATGTTTCGTGGAGAAACGGCCATGTCATGGCAGAATGAGAACATTTTGTGAGCGGGAAGACAAAGTGTGATTCACGAATCTGACAGGAACGTGCGTTTGGGAGAACCCCGAACGACTGCCAGACGTTGAAAAACTCACTGAAGGTAAAGACGCCTTGAAATGACATCTTTTGCTTTCTTTTATAAAGTCTTTCTGTGATGGTATTTCACTCTGTAAAACGTTCCAACGCAGAAACTAGCCAAATGAAGAATAGAATCCTAATTCAAAGGACGCTTTTGCAAGGTACACACGTTTGCGGACGAAGAGAACTGCGGGAGTGTATTGAAACTGAGACGAAGTCGTGTCGAAAAACGATCATTTTGTCTTTGAAATTCAAGTCATTTCGATGAACCTTTTCATGTTCAAGGGACATAACTACATGGATGACTGTTGACTGAAAGAGTTGATGTAGGACTAATCTTACAAGTCTTGTGTGTGTGTAAATTTAGAGGCCAAAGAACCTAAGCTAGTGATGTGTATACGTCTTGGTGTTTCAAGTCGAGGCGTTCTTCAAGATCTTTATCAAATATTTAGATTGAGTGCCTTTCGTTAGGCCTAGGCTAAAGTTTTTGGAGTTTTTGAACACCTTTTTTCCAGCGCTGACTAGTCTGAATTTTCATGCGCCGTTTCTGTTGTCGAGAAGGTTTAATGAGAAAAATGTACTCTTGTTAAAATGAAGATTGTTTTACTAGTTAACACGCAGAAAGTATCATGATTGTGCAGATACTGGACATCAATTTATTTACGCAAAGATTCTACCTTTATTCAGATTCAAAATATTACAGACTTTATATACTACTGTATTGGACCACAGGCGGAAGGTATCGTCCACTGGACTACTACAATCACAGAAAGACTACAAGGTACGTCACTCACCTTCGAGTCTTCTGTGTTCTTGGAGTCGCTTCCTGGGGGGAAAATATTGTTCAAGACGGTTTGCCTCTTCCTACAGTCTGTGTAAGGTCAAATAAATACAGTTGAATGATTGTTTGAACTGTATGTACCTTTAATTTTCAGCTTCCGTCCCTTGCAGGTTGTTTTTAACCATCATTTGGACGAATCTTCGTTTGCGAGCCGCTAACTTCCACTCGGCGTCAAACTCATGCATCCGCACCGAATATGCATACCAGCGCTCATTGGTCTAAAACATATGTAAATATTGTGCAGCAACCACGGGAAAATAATCTTCGAATATCCTGTTATTAACCAATGAGCGCTGGTATGCATATTCGGTGCGGATGCTTGAGTTTGACGCCGAGTGGAAGTTAGCGGCTCGCAAACGAAGATTCGTCCAAATGATGGTTAAAAACAACCTGCAAGGGACGGAAGCTGAAAATTAAAGGTACATACAGTTCAAACAATCATTCAACTGTATTTATTTGACCTTACACAGACTGTAGGAAGAGGCAAACCGTCTTGAACAATATTTTTCCCCAGGAAGCGACTCCAAGCACACAGAAGACTCGAAGGTGAGTGACGTACCTTGTAGTCTTTCTGTGATAGTAGTAGTCCAGTGGACGATACCTTCCGCCTGTGATTAGACTACAGCAATACCGGTTTACTTAATTGTATTGGCTTTATGCCAGGTAAGATACAAAATTAATTAGAACTTGTATCCGCGTACTCAGAGACCCTTGTTTCTTGCACTGAACACTTTCTGCGTATTTCACATTTCTTTAAGGGTTCAAAGGCTCCCACTGTCCTAGGTAAACTAACTGAATAAACAATGTTTCACACGCGTACCTTTCTGTGTGTTGTGCAGCAGCAGGGCCCTGTTTGATGGCAGCTGTTGCTTGTGAAGACAGAAGCACGCAGTGTGTCCTCGGTGTCCTCGGTCTCCCTGAATCGTCCATCTTTCAACAAGAAGTCGTTAAGCTGCTCACAGTCGAAACTAACCGGAGAACGGGTATGGGCATCAGGAAACGGCCTGCAACCAAACAAGTTGTTGACGCCAAGGGAAACCAAGGGACCGCCGCTGGTGCTGTACAGGAGCCCGTGACATCAAATCTCCTAACTCCAATCACCAGACCGAGTCTCACAGTGCCCGGTCGCCTGAAGCTAATGGAAATGAGCAAGACAGACCCGAAGCAGGACGTCGTGCCAAAGAGCATCTACAAACGACGGGCTTCAGCTGATTGCTCACGGATCCAGACACGCAGCTCAACCCAAAGTGCCTTGGACTTTATGGTCCCAACGAGCAATTCCAGTTGGGAGGACGTTTCGCGTCTTGGTGACCAGAACGCCAATGCAAAGGACGAGGAAGAAGAAGAGGAGAATGAAGATGACGAGGTAGAGGAGGAAGAGGATGATGATGACGACTCTGAAGATCAGACAAGCTTGGACCAGAATACAAACGCCTGCAAGAAGAAGCGCAAGAAAACGAAAGCGCGTCCCAAGCGGTCCAACAATCGCAAGAGGGCGTCCAGCGTCGCCACGACCCCTCGTTTGGTCAGCCTCTCCGCCCTCAAGCCGATCACTGCCAAGTGTTCAAGGTCCGGGCTGGGCTTGGTTATCACATACAGACCCGTCTTCACCGACACCCCCTTAAAGCGAAAGAAGACGATGAAGAGGCAGTCCCGCATCGCCGCGAACGCCCGCAGGACCAGCAGCGTCATCCAGTCGCCTGTGTATAAGCGAGACTCCGGCACCAACCCTCGCAGTCCTTCTCCGCAGAAGCAGTCGAATAGTTGCAAGAGCAACAGCTTCTTCGGCAGGATCAAAGCGTTCGCCAAGAGAAACATAGGTAGTCCGGAGTGTTCGCCACGGGCCAGTCCTGAGCGTTCGCCACCAAGCAACCAGATGCAGGAAGAGGACCCAAAGAATTGGCGGAGGGACATTCCTCAATCCGCGGACCCCTTCGTCAGGCATCGCTCGCTCAGCCCCAATCGAGGGAGAAAAAGGACCCCTAAGAGGGAAGCTTTCCTCGCGCCGTACGCCGAGGCTAAGCTCTCGGCCAGGAGATCGCCCACACCAGCCACCGAGCGAGTCAGAAAGGTATCCCCAAAGCGTGAGGTTTTCCGCAGGCCCCACGCCGTGGCCGGCCTCTCAGCCAGGCGCTCGCCGACGCCCGTTGCAAAGCGAGGCAGAAAGCTGTCTTCGGAACGAGAGCCGCCTCTACCGTGTCGCTACGTGGTGGCTAGTCATGCAGCCAAACGCTCGCCCCCACCGGGTTGCAGTCGAGGCAGGAAGCGGTCTTCGGATCGAGATCGCTACATGTTGGCCAGGCACGGCGCCAAGCACTCCCCCACAGCGGGTCCAAGCTGGGCACCAGAGGATCTGACTTACTCAGGCTCGAGGTCCCCCTCGCCGCGGAAAAGGTCTCCCTCTCCACGCTTCAGCATGGCCTCCGAGGAACGTCCTTTCGGCAAGGGTCACAAGATGGCGGAGGTGTCAGACACCGAGTCCCCTAGGCGAGCACGTGGACGACCTCCTGCAGCTTCCCCCATATCTCCCTCTCCTTCACCCTCCCCGCCTCCCTCCCGCCCCGTCATCTCTGAGGGCTGGAAGGTCACCAAGCCCGACCCATCCGACCGTGGCAGGTTGGCCCCGAAGGGTAAGGGTCGAGGCAAGGCTAGCAGCATCAGCCCGCACAAGACAAACTCGTCATCAGCCGTCGCTCGTGGCAGAGGTCGCCCCCCAAAACAGCGAGACCACGCCACCAGCGTCAGTGGCACGCGCCATCACGTCGTGGCAAGGTCAAGGTCAAACACCCGCTCCCCCTTCCCCTCCCGCTCCGGCGAGTCGTGGGGATCGCGAGCTGACTATGAGCGGGGATACCGAGGAGAGAGGGTGGACATGGGTCGTCATCGACGTCATGCTTATCGTCGTCGACACGAGGAAGAGGGTATTCCGATCCCTCCCAAGCCTGACAAAAATTGCCGTGTCATGTGACACTCTTTTCGGTGAAACCGAGGGTCAACTGCTGACCGATTGCAGTTCACCGACTTACTGTCGACGTTTCAAAAATGCAGCATAAAAAGAAAAGAGATACTGAGAACAGATTGACAGGGATTTGTTTACTTCAGGTTTTGCTCCGAAGAATGATTCTTTTCATCGACAATTGAGACAAACTGCCGTGATCTTGAACCGAGAAAAAACAAAAAAACAAATGGGTGAAGTGTTTTCGTTTTAACGGGAATTCGAAAATTGTTTTTAGCAGTACTGAGAGTTGGGAGTAATGAAAGTTTAGACAATGACAAATGTGGGAAATAAGGATTGTTACATTTATGGTGACCAAGTGTTCGACATTTTAGAAACATTTTATTTTTGGCGACAGGTACTTATTGGGTGTGGTATAGTTTAGATGATTTTAATTGGTTTTTAGTTGATACAAACGTACGTGAAAATCGACGAAATCATTTATATACGAGCAAGTGCATGAAAGTTTGGGGAAAGATTCCCATTTACAGAACTTATTTAAATAAATTAACGAAGCAAACAACACTGACGTTGGAATTATTTTGCAAAACCTTGTGTGTCTGTGTCTGTGAGCGAAGCTTGTGTCGTAAGGGGAGCTAAAGCAAACATGTTGGACCCCGAAACAAAAATAATGAACAATTGATTATCTCCCGTGCGTAATGTAGCACCCAAGTTCCCTGCGGACAGTTCGGTAGCAGATTGACTGTGACTAGAAGACAAAAACACACACACAAACACATGTTTACACACACACGCACGCACGTTTGTGAACACACAACACTGATGATAGGGGAAAGTTGCCTAATATGGACCACTTTATGTTTCTTGCCAATACATGTAACTACAGTCGGAATCGGTTATAACGTAGCTCAGGGGAAACTGTTTTTTATACGTTATAACCGGTCAGACGAAATAACGTGCACATGTAATGATAATTCTTTCAGAGGGTTCGAAGTATAATCACCATTTGTGATGTACCTCGTCAGACTTTTGAAATTGTTGAAAGCTCAGAGGGTTTTTCTCCATATATGACCCAGCGGAAATATTTTGATTGTCTTTCATAATGTGTGGTTTGGGTAGTCTCCTATAAGTAAGACTATCTCTGTCTATCTATCTGTCTGTCTGTCTGTCTCTCTCATCCCCGCCCCACTCACCCCTCCTCCTTCGACTCAAATTGAGCTAGGAAATGAATAGTCATCTGTTTGGAGTGAAAAGAAATCAGAACATTCTGTTCGAAGTACATGTATACTAGAACAAATATGAAAAATATATTCACCCATCTCGATATTCAATGAAGATTCAAGCAGAGTTGTCTTTTGGCCCACTAGGCCTACTTATTGGCATCTTTTGCCTCGCTTCTGTGCAAGCACTCACACTAAATTAGAAAGGCCCCATAGTTACATACATGTAGATGTAAGCTTGCATGACCTCATGCATGGCAGTGACTACCCAAAATAACTTCCGTTTACAGAGTCCAATACAAGGCATACTTAAGCAATTTGTCACCACTTCTACTTGACAATCGAAGACTATTTACCAGAAAAGAAAACTCAAACAAACAAACAAATCCCAAAATGTGGATCAAAGTAAATTGGAGCTCTAAAATTGTAAAAAATAAAATAAAAATTATAAGGTATTCAGCTAAACTTATTTTCTTATAACCGGCCATTGGTGCTGCTCGGGACCAGAGATTTCCTTTCGTACAAACGAACTTTCATACATCCGTGTTTCTTATAAGCGGAAAATTCTAAGTAATAACAAAGAGTAGATGCTGCCGGGACCCCCCCAGCACCTTTTATACAAACGGACTTTGTTACATCCGATGTTTCTTACAACCGGTCTATACTACCCAATATTGACGGACTGTGTGATGATATCTTCTGCTATGGTCTGTTGAGACAGTGATATCAAAATCGAGACCGCACTGTCGAAACAGACCAATCGCAGAAGATATCATCACACAGTCCGTCAATGTTAGATATATTGCTATTTCACTGGACATGTTGTATTCACTGTAAAAAAAAAGTACAAAAGCATTTGCTCAGTTTTGGCTGTTCCATATCCCTCCCTCTGATTATTAATTCTTTTTGTTCGCTCTTTTCTTGTGCTTTTACGTATTTTATATGACTTTTCTTTCAAAAAGTAATTAGTCACTTGCTCAACTAAATTCTGGGATAATAACATTTTCATATATATATATATGTCTTTGTTTTTAAATGTAGGTGTCTTTGTTTTTGAAGTGGGGAAGCAATAAAGAGGTCGTCGATATCAAAACTGATATCGACGGAAATGTCGTCGATATCACTTTTGCAATGAGCTCAGTTTTGCCCAATTGACCAATGGAAATCTACATAACATATGAAATAGCAATATTTTAATACATTGTTCTAGATGATCGAACTTGTAGCAAAGACCTGTACGCATACGTGTAGATATTGTGTCACCCGTGACTCACTTTTTTTCTCCAGTGACTCATTCCAACAAAAGGATAACAAAGTGTCATTTTTGACATTTGGACTGTTTGGTATCTATTGAAAGAGAAGATAACCATCTGAAAGATGGTCTTTGAAACAAGTATCTATATTTCAGCATTGATGAGATATAGCGATTTAAAGTTTGCTAAAAGTCCAGCGGCCATTTTGAGAAAAGCAGGTGTGAAGGTAACAGGAGTAAATTTGCAAAAAATCCCTAGCAACTGGGTTTTTGAGTCACTTGAGAAAAAGTGACTCTATGTAATCGGTCAGTGTTAGTCTGTCCGGCCGGCCGGCCGTCCGTAGACACCACCTTAACGTTGGACTTTTCTCGGAAACTATCAAAGCGATCGGGCTCATATTTTGTTTAGTCGTGACCTCCAATGACCTCTACACTTTAACGATGGTTTCGTTGACCTTTGACCTTTTTCAAGGTCACAGGTCAGCGTCAAAGGAAAAATTAGACATTTTATATCTTTGACAAAGTTCATCGGATGTGATTGAAACTTTGTAGGATTATTCTTTACATCAAAGTATTTACATCTGTAGCCTTTTACGAACGTTATCAGAAAAACAAGGGAGATAACTAGCCTTTTCTGTTCGGCAACACACAACTTAACGTTGGGCTTTTCTCGGAAACTATAAAAGTGACCGGGCTCAAATTTTATGTGAACGTGACTCCCAGTGACCTCTACACTTTGACGTCTGCTTTGGTGACCTTTGACCTTTTTCAAGGTCACAGGTATGCTTCAGGTATGCATTGTGTTGTGAATAGCAATTTCTTCCTGTCCATCTGATGCCTCATATAATATTCAGAACTGCGAAAGTGACTCGATCGAGCGTTTGCTCTTCTTGTTAGTTTTACTTCTTATGCTGAAAGTGACTGATAATGATATCGATTAGATGTAAACTTGTCTTCAATATTCATCACACAAAAATGAAAGAAAGAAACAATGATTTGGGGGTGAAAGGGAGCTTGTCTGCAGTGCTATAAAACCTCATTTTTTATTATATTTGCAAAGCGAATCTGAAATTAATATTTACAGAATAGATAAAACACATTTAGTAGATTGCAGAAATGCAAAAATCTCAAAATCCCAAATGTTGGCCATGGCTCAGGTTTATTGCTGTTATCTCTGTTCAGCCTCAGCGACTTTGTTATCCTTTTGTTCGAGCGGGTCACCTGAATGTTCCAAATCATACGTTGTTTTGCTCCCACCAAGACTGCAGATCTTGGCTAACGCGTGACGTAAAAAATAGATTTGATGACGTTACCCGTATAATGCTGCGTCGCCCAAAACAAATAACGGTTTTGGGTGTGACGAAAAAAAGAACAGGGCCGGAGTGCTATGTTAATTATGAGCAGTTCTTCCACACCCACTTAAGAAATATGACACTACCAGCATGTTCCCGCATATTGAGCCAGAATTTTTTGTTTTGGCAAATCGACGTTGGAGTTCCGGAGCAAATGATCAAAATTACTTTGCGAATATATATGCGTTCAAACGTGTTTTTCCCATAATATAACGATGCACAGGTCGAAAATATGGCCAAGAACAAATCTATGGTACTTCGAAGAAAGAAGAATAACAATATTCTTGTCCAATACGACTTGCAATTTACCGTGTGCGCTGTAAAATCTCCCTACCTTCAAAGCAGACGAAAAGCAGACATCTTCATTTACTTCCAAGGGAGAAATCGTTGGTCATAAAGTCTTGCAGGACCCAAACATACTTCTGCACGCTTTCTTTTCTTTTCATATTCAGTTGCTTCGCAAAAATGAAGTGTCATTGGTTTTCTCAACTTGTCAAGTCAGTCAAAACGACCGCAGAACACAGAACTGGGAAATGACACTGATTGAAATACGAAAGATCTCCGACGACGAAAGTATAAATGACGTCATGTGGTCACACCTATCTCGAGAACTAAGCGTCGCCCAGAACCAGTAGCGCCCTTCCATTAGTACACCTTCCCTTACACGTGCTGAAAAGTGCCACATCTAGATCTTGCTACAGTGAAAAAACGGAAAAGGCAATTTCGAGAAAACGGCCTCCAAAGTTTGTAAAAAAAAAGTCAGTTTGATAATCAATCAGTTGGTTAGCATACGTTATAACCGGTTCTTTTTCTGGCGTGGGAACAACAAATATATATACGTTATAACCGGTTACGTTATAACCGATTCATTAATACTTATACAATGAAGTGATAAATAAGAACACCGCTGGCCGGGAAAAAATAAAGTGTACGTAATAACCGATCTACGTTATAACCGGTTACATTATAACCGATTCCGACTGTAGCATGTTTTCTTGCGAAGAAGATTCATTTTGTGTTTGGTAGTCCTTTTCTCGAAGGTTAACCGTTAGACCTTATCAGAGTGAATTATCTTTGATTTATAGACATTCAGCAAAAACTAAAGAAAGAAAAATTCACATATGGTCCATATTAGGAACCTGGGCGCCCAATATGGACCAGTGAAGAGGTCTTCGCGAATCACTGTAAAAAGCTAATGCATGTGGTATGAAAAACCCTCAACGCAGACCAAGATTAAAACACCTCACGAATAAGCAAGTCGGTAAATCGTTGGTCTCTTTCTTTTAACAGAAGAGTTAAGAAATACCTTACAAAACAAAACCAGGTTAAAAAAAAAAAAATTCCCGCAATACCTATTATTGGTGTTGACATTAGACCACAGGGTCTGGCTCCATAAAAAGCCTAGAAAATGAGTTCCGCTGTCTCCAAAAAGGGTACAATGTTTTGACATCAAATTGTCTCATGACAAGTGTAGTCAGAAACAAAAATGTTCTCACATTTAGTATTGCACATTCTCTCGAAAACTGCAACATAAGGGGGGGATAATCGCTAAGTGTCAGTCACAATTAAAGAGACAGTTGCCCAAATCATTTTTTATTCATTCATTTTGTATTTTTTTTACAAAAACCTTGGTTTTTTTTTTGGGGGGGGGGGGGGCATGTGTTTAGAGTCACACCTCAGGAAGTTTCTTTCACACACACACACACACACACACACACACACATAATTCATGACAATAAACATTATTCTATTCTATTCTATTCTATTCTATTCTATTCTATTCTATTCACCACACACACACACACACACACACACACACACACACACACACACACACACACACACACACACAGTGACACACATACATAGGCCCTACATACATACACACACACACACACACACACAACAATTGAGAATTTTTTTGTTTGAATCAACTTTAAGGTGGCAGTACATTGTACTACCTGAGATTTTGAATTTTTTTTTGTCATTCCATAATGTGTTATTTAGATACAGAAATGTCTCAATATGTATAGGTTACACGCCGAGTCTCAGTGATTATCAAAAATAATGGTCGAAGTTAGCGGATCATGAAAAATGCGAGCTTTAGCGAGCTTTTTCATGACCGCGAACTGAGACCATTATTTTTTATAATCACTGAGACGAGGTGTGTAACCTCTTTATTCCTCCTTTCTTCAGTTATTCAAAGAAAAGAGGAGGTTTTTTGCGAAAGTTTGATCGAATCCTATTCACTCAACCAGTCAACCTGCGCAGGCGATCGATTAATGCGCGGTTGTATAGTTCCGTGCAAATCATTCCATTCTGTTAACACTTCTTGTCAGTTTTCCTATTTTGGACTAAAATCAAGTACACAGATATGCTGTTATTCTGCTGTGGCGGCAAAGGCAGATATTGTGTGTTCTGTATATGTTTTGGTATCGCGGATAATGTTCTTTCGTCAAATGGGACTAGCAGACGAACTTTTGCACCCGTGTTCCAACGTTAAAAACTGTATACAGTTCAGTTTTCTGGGGAAAATAGTGTATGAAACCGCTTTATGTTGTTTAAATTGATGAGATGTGTGCATTTGGTTGCGTGTTATCTGTTTATTAAATGAAATATTGTTGAAAACTGACCGTCGGATTGCAGTCTGTTGTCGAAGAAACTGAGTGAAAAGAAGGGGAACTACTCTTGTCGCTAGACAAAGTATGAGTTACTTGCCTTGCGGGAAATTGCTTGTGATGAACGTTTGAGCACGGCAAATCTAGATTCAGAAAACAACCGAACTCATGGATTTTATATGAAGATTCATGTGGTCAGGCCTGTAGTTGTTAATTTAAATGCGGTATGTTTGTATTGTTTGCTCCAGAGATGTATACTTCGTACGTTAGAGCGTTCGGAACTTTTCAGTCGCAAAAAGTAGTACCGAAACAGAACAACTTCTCAACCCATTGCACTATTGAGGATTCAGGCTGTTGCTGGGTCGTTATTTGTTTGGTTGCTGGGTCATTATCGAAAAATAACTACCCCTACAAGTTTACAGAGGTAAAGAAGCAGAGGGGGGAATAAATATAGTAAGACTAGGTTACACACTCCGAGTTCTGATTATCTTGCATATTTTCCCGAGGGTCGATTTTCAGGTATTACCGAACAAAACACACCATCATATATCGTTAAAACTATTCTTTATTTCTAAACACGTACATATCAGCATAGTTTATTCATGTAAACATCCTCATTTCGATTCCCAGTCTATCTGAAATCAAGGTAAGATATGTCAGAAAGAATAGCGATCACACGGTGCTTCAGCATGAATTTGAAAACCTGCTCTACGTCACATAGACACAGCGTGTCTTATGATTCTATCCACCCTCTCAAAACAAACACGTACACGTTTTCTCTGGTACGAATGTCTTAAAAGCTCAAACTAAGCTGCTGTTTTATTCTGTCTTGCTTTGCAGGAAATACAGGCACATCGCTTACCCATAACAGGCAGCTGGTGCGCTAGCGAAAGGGGTTGGCAGACATTTTCATGTTGGGACATTTGGCCGAAACTGTCAGAAAGCTTTAGGGCATCTTGGAAAAAGTTCGGCTATTATTTTGGCTCATCCAAAGTCACCGCAACATTGAAGCACAAGACTCAAGAGGGGAACACCAATACATACAATCATTGTCTTAGGAACACAGATTACAGGGGCGGAGCAGTCAAGCCAGAGGGGGGGGGGGGTTACAACCTGGGACCTGGGGTCCAGGGTCCCGTTTGGGGGTCTGGGGGGCAAAGCCCCACTGAAGCTGAAGAATTTTAGCTATTTTATAAACAATTTGTGGCTTATCCTTGATTTTAAACAGGATCAACTGGTGTCAGCTGCCACTCATTATTTCTTTTAACATTAGTATTAAATAATGGCAATTTATCTTCACTGATAATGTGATATCATATAGTATGGTTAGAAGGAAGACATGTCGCATACTGTGACAATTAAAAAAACAATTAACTTCCCCCGGCTTTACAGACAGAAAAAAGAAAAATAATTCACGGACAGAATTTCTTCTTTTTTTTTAGGGGGGGGGGACCCTGTAACACACCCCCCCTCCCCTAATCCGCCCCTGGATTATATGTTGCATACTGCTACTGGAACAATCAGCTTTGCTGATTTAACTACAACAGACGCCATGCAGTTCTCTGATACTTTTTTTAATAAAAGACCGTGTAGGGTGAGCCATTTTGCTTGGAAACCACGATTTGGACGCTTTTTACATTTAGTCAAGTTTTGACTAAATGTTTTAACATAGAGGGGGAATCGAAACGAGGGTCGTGATGTGTGTGTGTGTGTGTGTGTGTGTGTGTGTGTGTGTGTGTGAGTGTGTGTGTGTGTGTGTGTGTGTGTGTGTGTGTGTGTGTGTGTGTGTGTGTAGAGCGATTCAGACTAAACTTACTGGACCGATCTTTATGAAATTTGACATGAGAGTTCCTGGGAATGATATCCCCGGACGGTTTTTTATATTTTCGATAAATACCTTTGATGACGTCATATCCGGCTTTTTGTAAAAGTTGAGGCGGCACTGTCACAGTATCACACCCTCATTTTTCAATAAAATTGATTGAAATTTTGGCCAAGCAATCTTCGACGAAGGCCGGACTTTGGTATTGCATTTCAGCTTGATGGCTTAAAAAATAATTGATGAATTTGGTCATTAAAAATCGGAAACTTGTCATTAATTTTTTTTTAAACGATCCAAAAACAATTTCATCTTATTCTTCGTCATTTTCTGATTCCAAAAACATATACATATGTTATATTTGGATTACAAACAAGCTTTAAAAACTAAAAATATGAAAATTATGATTAAAATTAATTGTCCGAAATCGATTTAGAAACAATTTCATCTTATTCCTTGTCGGTCCCTGATTTCAAAAACATATAGATATGATATGTTTGGATTAAAAACAAACTCAGTACGCTAAAAAGAATAGAGATACAGAAACGCGTGTTATCATGCTCAGCGCGACCATTTAATACCGCACTATTCTGGCTTGTCGATTTCACTGCCTTTCCCACGAGCGGTGGACTGACGAAACTACGAGTATGCGGTCTTGGTGAAAAAATACAGTGCGTTCAGTTTCATTCTGTGAGTTCGACAGCTTGACTAAATGTTGTTATTTCGCCTTACGCCACTTGTTTTCTCCTCTCTGTGTCTCTGTCTGTGTATCTCTTTCTGTATGTCTGTCTGTCTGCATCTTTGAGTCTTGGAGACTTGAGTCTTGAGTTTGTCTTATGTGTCTGTCTGTCAGTGTCTCTGTCTCTCTCTGTCTCTCATTCTCTCTCCCTGTCTCTCTTTCTCTCTCTCCCTCTCTTTCTCTCTCTTTCACACACCCCTACCATCCCCCATCCCTCCCCACCTCTTTCCCCACCCTATTGTATTCTCACCCCCCCCCCCCCCCGCCCATCACCACCCCACCCCTTCGACCTCACGCCCCTCCATCCTTCCCACCTAGTCATCATGCAACATACATCGTTACCATCGAGGACAAAAAAAAGAAATAAGTAAGCTTATAGTTAACCCCTCGCAAGGAAATCCACGGCCGTACGTGTTTTGCCATACACAAATAGCTCGTTTCCCTTCAAAAAGCCTATACTTTGGAACAGAGAGTAGAAAAAGAAGCCTAAAAGTAGTCAAGGTGAACCGCAGTTCAAGCATTTACCTGGCCTAATGAGTTGGCAACATTCAGGCGGCGTCTACGAGCTAATCTGTCAAATTCCGTGCACAGGGTTGAAACGGGTGTGCAGTGGGCACACAATACACCTGTGGAAAAGAGGGATATGAAGACGTGCTTTTCTTGTTGCCATTAACACATAGTCCGCGTCAAGTCATGCACTTTTCGCATCACTACCCTTCGTTTCAGTCCCGCGTTGGCACTGTCGCTCAATAATTGCTTATCAGCTGACACTGTCCCCTCCGCCAAACAAAAACAAGTCGCGTAAGGCGAAATTACTACATTTAGTCAAGCTGTGGAACTCACAGAATGAAACTGAACGCACTGCATTTTTTCACAATTGTTATATGAAGTCTTATATCGCGCGCGTATCTCCAGACTCGGACTCAAGGCGCAGGGATCTATTTAATGACCGTAGTCCGCCGCTTGTGCAAAACGGAGTGAAACTGACGAGCCTGTTTAGCGCGGTAGTGGTTTCGCTGTGCTGCATAGCACGCATTTCTGTACCTCTCTTCGTTTTAACTTTCTGAGCGTGTTTTTAATGAGGCTTCGTCTTCAGCTCTAACACGCACGCAGACAGTCGGGCAGGTCTAATCTGCACCAGCGGTGTTGGAAGGTTTTGATTTAGAAACACTCGAATGTTACTTCGACGAGATAAACGAACCAAAAGACGAACGTGTGCCCCAAATTCGGAAAATATTCTTTCAAAACGGCACTGTAAAAACCATCAACATCGCTGTGAGAAAATAAACAATACAAACACAACCAGTTCCCCTTTGGAACATTTCGGGTGGACTTTCCCACGACCTGACCTATAAAAATCCTCCGTGTTCGTTCGCGCTTTGCATTCAATCTGTGTTAGTGCGCGTGCGTGTTTGTGTGTTTAGCTTTCGTTGGTATGTGCTGTTTGGTTCAAAATAAGTTTATCTTTTTTCATTGAAAGATTCAGAAACGTTGTTTGATACTTTGTTTAATGTATTCAACCAGAAAAGACACGAAACGTATTGAATCTATTTTCTGCGCGCATGCGTGTGTAGGGTATGTGTAAAAGGGCAATTGTGTTTTTCAGTCTTGTTTTGTGCCTGTTATTTCGTCCCCCAAAACTCATTTCTGTCTTTCTATGCCTATGCTGTGAGACATAATCGCTATTACGAGTTAGTCGTGTGACAGAGAGTTTTCTTGCACACTCGACTGCTGCTGTCTCACTTCCGCTACGCCGTCGTGAGACATCTACAGTCTCGTGTGCAAGAAAACTCTCTGTCACACACGACTAACTCGTAATAGTGGGTAATGTTCCATTCTTTGATGTGAAACGAAGGTTGCTCTGCACTAATTTGTGAATTTTTGCCGACCAAAATGGAGGGACACAAAGTAGGTAATTCACAATTATTTTACTCCACAGACATCCTTCTTCTCATAACAATCAATACATTGAAAAAGAGACCTACACTGAATTAAAGGAAGCTGCTCCAAGCTACCAACCTTTTCAGAGAGGGAGAAGCGTGGTGGTGGGTTAGAAATAAGTCAACATCGTGGTGAAAAGCGATAATTTTGACTTTGAAAATAGTCGCATTACATACAATCTGTGTCAAATGGCGAATTGTTGATGGACCGAGTTAATTTGGTACTCTGATCCAGAAGTTTACCCAACAATCCAAATGGTGTACGGCAGAATTTGTGGTTATGTGCGCGCAAAGATTTGTACACGAGGAAGGAAGGTGATTATGGGCATGGAAGAAACGTTTTTCGTTGATTAAAAAAAAAGCAAGTACTTATGAAACCTACAATATGCTGAATGAACTTATCATTGGTCGGTTCCTGGATGTTAACTTCAACAAGCTGAACTTGGTGATACGCTAAAACAAATAAAGCGCGAAGCCGTGTTTATATTACTGTGTGCGATCTAGCCTTTCCTGTACATCCTGAAGTTGCAAACTGGTTACAGCGAAAGATTAATTTCTGTTATCAAGCAGTGATGAATTTTCTTCTGAACATATTTGCTCTGTCTCTCTCTGTCTCTCTCTGTCTCTCTCTGTCTCTGTCTCTCTCTCTCTCTCTCTCTCTCTCTCTCTCTCTCTCTCTCTCTCTCTCTCTCGGATCTACGTTAATATCCGTGTAAATATGTGATTAGATTAGTCCCCTCTCTGGGCGAGGGCTGGTTGAAAAAAAGCTCGTTGTATTGCTTATGCCACAACCCTCGAAAAATAAAATTTGATTTGATTTGATCTCTCTCTCTCTCTCTCTCTCTCTCTCTCTCTCTCTCTCTCTCTCTCTCTCTCTCTCTCTCTCTCTCTCTCTCTCTCTCTCTCTCTCTCTCTCTCTCTCTCTCTCTCTCTCTCTCTCTCTCTCTCTCTCTCTCATGTACATGACGTACGAATTCGTGTTATGCCTGTAATGTGTACATAGTCCTGTGAACACACTTTTCATGCATTACCTGTGTCAAAGTCATGAGAGACACAGCTGTTTGCCAGTGCACATTTACAAGCGAAACCATTAAACGCTACACGAAGCTTGACACAAAGAACTGAAAAAGCAAGTTACCACGACAATGAATCCTCATTCCCAGCTGTTGCTGTAGGCCTACTTGCAAACTCGCTTGAAAGCGAATTGGCTTCGGATCAACATATTTCACCGAGTAGTTCATAAGCTGCATTATCAAGTGCGATAATCTGGCCACGGATAGCTCTTCTGCCTTTAGAAATGAACACCAGTACTGTTGAGAGGCATCGAAGGTCCTGGCTGACGAACAGGTAAAAAGCTTTATTGGTCTTTTGTGCTTTGAAAATGTGTTTTGCGTCGGTATCTGCATTTTACTCGTTGATCTTCAATTATCATTCTGTCGGTCGATTCTCGGCACTTGCATGCACGCGTTTAACCAGAAGGGCAGGAAAGCAGGTCTTCACTTGCAAACAGCTTCGTGCTTACACGCACGCACACACACACACACACACACACGTTCAAGCATATACGCGCACGCGCACACATGCACATACACGCACTGTCATAATCGGCGCATCAGACTCAACGTCACCAAGAAAGTGACATGGATAGCAGGGGATCAAGCAACGCGATTAATTCAATAAGTAAGTTAAAAAAAATAGATATAAGAAAATATTAAGTAAATAAAAAAGGATTAAAATGAATTAAATATACAGTATAACAAAATATAGAATCAAACAAACAAACAAACATGAACAAATCCAGCAAATGACAATAATTTCTCAAATGCACAGCATACCCTATTTGCATGAAGGTATAACATCCGACTGCAATAATATATGTAGAACCTCAGTAAAAAATGTTTAACATTTAAACAGTGCATAATGCAATCAGTACAGTACGATTGCATTGACATGTAAATGATGTACTTTAATGACTCACATAAGCGCTCCTACTGTGAATATTACTTTGAAACTACACAACGCTTGTACATGAAATGACTGGAAAGCATAGAAATATTATACGTGATTTGTATTTTTGAACAAAATATGACATTTTACATAAATCAAGACAGTCAATGTTCTTCGGTACCGCGCTAGCTGAAAGGTAAAAATAGGAGTATTTTATGTATTGTATAAAAACCCTGACGCGTTCATTAGGCCAAAAAAAAAGAAGAGGTGTGGTTAAGGTAACATAGCCAAAAAACATAGGGTAGGAATTAAGGTAGGCAATCACTTTTTTTTTTAAACTTCTTTTTCTAATGTGTACAAATTAAACCTACTTGACAGGGAAATAAGTGTGCGACTCGGGCGCTTTCGTTTTCATTGCGTTTTCTGCACTCGTTTTCTTGTGTGTGTGTTTTTTGTTGTTGACAAATGTAATAAAAAGTTATAGGGTCGGCCCCTAAAAATAGGGTAGGTCGGGTTACCGTAACCACACCTTTTTTTTTAGGCCTTACAAACAATTCTTAGATTCTTTGATGATAACAAACATGGATTTCTTTGTTAAGAGTAACAGATGATCGACTGTGAATAAGACTGTATAAGCTGTATGAGATTTGAAACTTAGTTGGACGCTGAAAGTTCTGCTGTTCTAAACCTTCCCCTCAAGGAAAGAGAGGATACGCAATATTAATTGTGATATCAGTGTTCTCCCATAGCTTATTTTGTGCTCGTGGCAATGATGTGATAAGTTGGCAACAGATGCTTTTTGGGGAAAGACAGGGCTATTAACTGCGTCATTCGGTCTAATGGTTTCTTACAATGCGGTTTTACTCATTGCTTATTTGTCCTACGCAGGGAGTAAAATATTGGCTCTTCCACGCGGGTACGTGCGCGTGCGTGTGTGATCGTGTGATGTAACATGTGTTTCGTTTTAGTGTGTACGTGCCCTTAGGCCTAAAAAAAAAATAGGTGTGGTTACGGTAACCCGACCTACCCTATTTTTAGGGGCCGACCCAATAACTTTTTATTACATTTGTCAAAAACAACAACAACAACAACAACAACAACAACAACAAAAAACAAAAACGAGTGCAGAAAACGCAATGAAAGCGAAAGCGCTCGAGTCCCACACTTATTTCCCTGTCAAGTAGGTTTAATTTGTACACATTAGAAAAAAAAAGTAAAACAAAACAAAAAGTGATTGCCTACCTTAATTCCTACCCTATGTTTTTTGGCTATGTTACCTTAACCACACCTCTTCTTTTTTTTTGGCCTTATGCATGGTATTGAACCTGTGTACCAGGCCGGGCACATTCAGCAGCTAGGCTGCAGCATGTTGTAGTATGTTGAGCTTTTGCGATTTTTAGGCGCCATTTTTCTTTGGTACTGAGACACAATTAACACATTGACCTGTCCATGTCATTTGTGCTTCTGATGTGACGTGTTTTAAATCAAGTCTTCCTGTTTTGTGTTGCACTTATTTTGGCTGCACTGACCTCAGGCCATTTACATAAAAAAGGACACCAAAACTTCTTCGTAGGAAAACTAACCTAGCGACGGTACAGTCAAGTGACCAACTTTTGATTAAAGGCTGCCCATAATTGAGCACGAAGTTGACTTTGTGAAGCCTTCGCGAAGTCCTTTTAGCGAAAATTCAGTGCCAAAGCTTCGCACAGCATACTACAGGAAGTCGGCTTCGCCCAATTAATTCGGCTTTGCCCAATTAATATCAGGGTTAATCTTTGCTCAAGAAAGGACAGGCAAAAGAAGGAGGATATAACGGTGAAATCATGTTGCTCCGCTTCGTATGCCAATAGGTTGTGAACCAAGACCAAGATGGGGCGACGCAGCAGAACAATGGTGCCGTATTCATTGCTGGTGTTATTGCTGTTCTCCCCCCTGTCCGTCGCCCACCCCCAGTGTCTTGACGCCAGCCCCCCATCTCCTGCCTCCTCCCCACTCACCCTGTGCACGCAGTACTCGGACTTTGGCTGCTGCACACCCGAGAAAGAAGCCAAGCTCTTGGAGCAATACCAGCTCGTGCAGCACAGGATGCTTCAAGGTGACTGGAAGAGGTGTCAAGGTCACGTCAAGGGTCTGCTGTGTCAGCAGTGCACTCCTCTAGCGGCGCACGTGTTTGACGCTGAATCGAGCACGAGCAATGCTGACCCGCGCGTGCTGCCTGGGCTGTGTACGGACTACTGTCACCAGTTCTACGACAAGTGTCGCGACATTGTCTGGTTTCTGGACCCCAACCTCGCAGCCAGCGCGGCCTTCCACAACAAAACTTCCTTCTGTCAGAAGACCTCCATCTCCGACATGGGCTACTGTTACCCAAAGTTCGTCTACAAGAACGAGGAGACATCAAAACCTGCAGTACAGTCTTCCGCCAGTTCCGAGACAGGCTGTCTATGTCTGAAGCGCGTGGCGGATAAGCTAGCCAACCCCATCTTCGCACGTCACGCCGGAGACAACTCTGGTCGACTCTTCGTGGGCGAGCAGCGCGGGTTGGTTTACATAATCTACCCCCAAACCAAGCAAAGACTTCCCTCCCCGTTTCTAGACGTCTCCAGCAAGGTTATCCTCGTCAGTTACTTCGGGGACGAGCGAGGCTTGGGAGGGATGGCCTTCCACCTTAACTTTTCCACCAACGGCCGTGTTTTCGTGTACTACAATGTTCCACTGAGTGCAGAGGAGAGTCGGAAGCTAAGGGGAAAGTTCGGGTTGCGGAAATGGGATCACAAATCTGTGTTGAGCGAGATGCACGTGCTGGCCGATGACCCCAACAAGGTTGACCCTGCCTCTGAGAAAGTTCTGCTTGAGGTTGATCAGCCCTACGCCAACCACAACGGTGGGGAGGTAAGGGGACTTGATTCCTTTGGGATTTGTTGATGTTGTTCTTTTCGCTGTTTAAAGTAGTGCTAAAGTAGTGCCTTTTTGTTGTTGCTTGAGTGTGTGTTTTTTTATAGTTTGTTACAGTTTGAAAGTTTAACGTTTAGTTACAATGAAACCATCTATTTTGATCAGTCATCATGATTTTGAACATCTATAGACCACTTCGTTCTAGATATCGTACATTCTTTGTTCTTTTACTTTGTTTTTCTTTAACTTTGTGGATGATTTTGGTCTTTATTCAGTTTCGCCATTAGCATCGTTATCACTATCATCCCTCCTCCACTCCCACTGCTCATCAGCATTAGCAGCAACAGTAGTATTGCAGTGGTAACCAATTGTCGAACTTGTTTGATGTCTTGTTGTTTTTACACCCCCAGTATAGGGGTGTGTATAGGTTTCGGTCGATGTGTTTGTTTGTTTGTGTGTTTGTGTTCGCATATAGATCTCAAGAATGAACGGACCGATCGTCACCAAACTTGGTGAACAGGTTCTATACATTCCTGAGACGGTCCTTACAAAACTTGGGACCGGTCAAACACACGGTTATGGAGTTATTGGTGGATTAAGATTCTACAAGGACTTATAGAGGGACATATTAATGGTCAAAGGGAAATAACCACACTTGTTAGCAGTGCCTGCTCAGTTGGTGGCAGTGAGAATGGTAAGGACGGGGGTGTTTTTCCTACCTCGGAGGAATTTCTTGTTTCTGTTCTTTTTCCAGTTATTCTTCTTGGATGATGGGTACCTGTATCTTTTCTTGGGGGATGGAGGATACGCCGGGGATCCACACAACAGTGCACAAAATACGTATGTTAACCCCCCAAACACCTTTATTTTGGTAAAAGTTACATTTTTGTCGAGGTCCATCGCCAAAGCAAGATATCTTAATGTAAATGCAATGCATACTTAATGCATACTTACGTATGTCCGGAGATGCTCCATCACTCTGAGAAATTGCCGGTTAAGAACAGTCAGTTGGCAACTCTTAATGTAACTGCAATGCATACTTAAGAACAATAAGAACAGGTAATAAAACCGTGCTTTAAGCACTAAAAAAACAAAAACACCGGAGACCATACACAAAACAGTTGAGAGCTTTAAAACAATGTCAGCTGTCTCAAAGCAGATCAAATATGAAAGAAATGTAGAGATAACCATCACCAGCCAACGACACAAAATCAACGGCAATATCGCAAAAAGTAACAGCGAAAATAGTTCCATCATGTAGACAGATGTACAAACCAAGCTTTTCTGTAAAAGTGTGTGTGAACGTCTAACACTACTGAACCGTTACCCGTGTCGTACGGTATCTTATGCTAAATGACCAAAAAATGAGTTCTTTCTCGTGTTCCAACTACTTTTCTCCTACAGATCAAGATTACTGGGAAAAGTGTTACGACTAGATGTTGACACCCCCAGTGACAACCCCCAGCGTGCTTACAGCATACCCCCTGACAACCCCTTTGTGCACGAGGCTGGTGCCAGACCTGAGATCTTTGCATATGGGGTGCGCAACATATGGCGTTGTGGGGTGGATATGGGTGACCCTCAGACAGGTAAGTCATGAGTTTTGTTTTCATGTGAAAGAAGTGAAGAGAGAGAGGGAGAGGGAGAGGGAGAGATAATACGGATAGTTTATTGGCATTGTTTAAATGTCTTTTTCAAAATACCCTTATATCAAATGTATTCTTTCCCCGGAAAGAGAATGGAAAAAGAGTAAGAGAGAGCCGAAACAACAGCAAGACTAATAAACAATATTTTGATCTTCTGCCAATCATTCTATTCCATAATTTGCTTCACCCTGAATACCGAGATCAGTGATGCAACATCATAATGATGTTTTCAGGGTCGGGACGTGGCCGCGTGCTGTGTGGTGATGTTGGACAGTCGCTTTATGAAGAGGTTGACCTGCTCAAAAAGGGAGCCAACTACGGATGGAGGGCGAGAGAGGGATACGAGTGCTATGACAAAACCGTGTGCAACCAGATAGGTGAGTGTATGCAAGAAGCAAACAAGCACAAAAACAAACAAACTTAAAGTTTGAGAATTTAAAAAAACCCATCATTATATGAAGCACTTCATGTTGTCAAGAACCTTCTGAAAGGTTAAAAAAAAAGCAATCGTTTTGGAAGAAGTAGAGATAGTCTCGCGAAGAGGCGAGTGGGGTGGGTGATCGCTGGGGGGGGGGGGGGGGGGGGAGGCGGAGGTGTATGTGCAAATAAGAAAAACTAGAAAGGGGGAAAGGTGGAAGCATACACAGATCTTTTCATCGATGTTTCTCTAAAGCCAACGTACGTCTGTTTGTTCACTCTTCTCTTGTGTTCGTCAATGAATAAAAACAAATGACTGAAATGAGCGGCAGGGGGAGGGAAGGAAGGCTAGGGGTTACAATGATGGCCTCCGAAAGTGACGAGAAAGGGATAAGAAATGCCCACACAATCCATAAGAACATTGTTTTACTCAGTGCTTTCTTTGTCGATCTAAAAGTGTGACCTCAGAGTGTTGTGTCCAGGTGAGGAGGACCTGCCGGTGTTCGTGTACAACCACACTGTAGGACAGTCAATCACCGGGGGTCAGTTCTACAGGGGCTGCCGCAGTCCCTCCCTCAACGGAAAATATATCTACGGTGATTACCAGAGCAAGTGAGTGCATTGTAGCATACGTACGGTTGACTGCACTCTTTGGCACTAAAGCCTTCAAAGAAACATGGAAACAATGCTTTTCTACTTTAATTACATACGTACGGTTTTATTTGCTCTTGAGTGCTAACGCCATAAAAAAGTGCGTTTTATTCGTCCCCAGAGCTAAAGAAACAGGACCTTAAAATATGTTTCATAGCCCACTGAAAAATATTGCTCCAACCCCAAGGCAAAGATGACCTTATTTGAAGATATCTCTTCCTATTTTCATGTTTTTAGCCCTTTGATTTAGCTACATGTTTTGTTCTTCATGCCACGATTTATCCTCAATGTGTGGGGCTTGGAAATTGTACATGTAGTACAGTATTAGGCAGGAGAGCACAACAAACCCTACTCCCAGCCCCCAAACCACTCCGTGTCAAATGCCTGCGGATGTATCCGTTTTGAACCAAATCTGATAACACAGCAGAGAATGGTACAAACCTAGCTGGGTCCACAAACATGTAAATTGCACCAGTCTCTCTCAGGGACAAGCTGTCAGTGCTAGTTAGCATATACACCTCACCTGTGGATATAATAATATAATAATAGTATAATGCATGAAGAACAAAACAATCATATAGCTAAATCAAAGAGAAAAGCACGTGAAAACAGGAACAGATTTCTTCAAATAAGGTCATCTTTTGCCGGGCATGGAAAAAATCCATGTTCAATATCACAACGTGTTTGAGATTAACATTTCTTTTGCAATGATTCTCTTACAGAGTAAAACGTTTATTCGCCTTGGAAGAGACAGAAGCAGGACAATGGCGGAATTCTGACGTCACAATGTGCGGTGCGGACATGTGCACTGCGCCACTGACCAACGTAGTGGACCAGTATATACTGTCCTTTGACCTAGACCAACAGGGTATGTTGAGACACGATAATAAACATATACTAACTAGTAGTACATGTGTCAATCATGATGTTATTTAATCGTGCGGTATAACTTTTTGTCTGGAACACAAAGAATATGATAAACAAGCTGACATTCATTACGTAACAATATAATGAATGCCAGGCCTGTCTTTGCGGCGATCATTTACCCAAGTGTTATTAAAAAGAAGCAATTGCACAACCAGTATTTATATTTTTTAACGTCTGCCTATCAAAAATACCAGGACGGCAGAGTGACATCCAAAATGTAAGCTATTAAAGTGTCAGTTTAGAGGAACGATAAATTGTTTTTAAACTGAAGGTGATGCGATGGTATTTAGGACTGGACAAGGATGGAGAGGAAGGGGGAAGGAATGGAGATAGCGGATGTGGGCGAGACCTAGAAGTAAGGAGGGAGGGGGAGGGTGTTGTAGTGGAGGTTTTGGCGCCAACGATTCTGGCGAGAGTGCCAGAGGATATACGCTCTTGCATTAGCGGCAAAGCAGCAGCAGCAGCAGCATTGAAGTGCGCGCGTCAGCAATTGAACATCATTTTGTGAGATCATGTCCGAAATAGAAGAATGGTGTAAGGAGTCAAACCTTCCTTCAGCGGTGATCAGCGTCCTCGTCAAAGAGGGGTTCGATTCGTTGGCAGCCCTCAAATGTGTCGAGCCGGAGGATTTGGACTCTCTGAGTGCCAACATAAAAAGGGGGCATCTTGCCCTGCTTCGGGCAGGGATTAAAACCCTGCAAGCAAAAGATGGGGGAGGCCCCATGAGCAACGACACCGCCAGAGGTGCCAGTGGTTTGGCGGAATTGCTAGCGCGACTCTAGGCGGAGGGTGACACCCGATCTAACTTCGGCTTTGTATTGGGTAATTTGATTGTCACCCCTCCGCCTAGAGACACCTCCTCCTCCACAGCCAACGAGGTTGAAACGAAGTTGATGATTTTCAATCCCTCACCTTTTGGTCTTGCCAGCGTCACTGGCGAACCCTCCACATTGAGTCGCCCCAGCAATTCCGCCAAACATCTGAGTACATCTCTGGGGTGAGAGTCTGTGTGTGGCCGTAGTGTGATTGTGTGTGTGAATGGGGAGTGGCCCGTAAGGGCGGACAGGGGAAGATGAGGGGAGGTGAGGGGGGGGGGGGGATGCGTCAAGGAGCGGAAGTTTAATCATTACAATACCGGTCGTAGCCAGGTTCAAATAAGCGTTTTTCATTAAAATAGTGAATCAAATTTGATTGTTCCACGCCTATGCTCAAACTTTGCAAAAAAACCAGCTCCCAATATGTATCTGCTGTAAAGCAAATCCGTGTGTACATAAATTGTGGCGATCTTCCCGAGATATTAATATGGGACATTGTCGTGTGTGGAAACATACGAGTATGCAAGATTTTCTACCAAGCGGACAAAGCCAGTACATCTGGACCTATATTTAATTTTAACTTAATAGTTTGCACAACTCAAGTTTTGCATTATATCCACAGGTGAGGTGTATATGCTAACTAGCAGCGACAGCTTGTCTCGGAGGGAGACTGGTGCTATTTACATGTTTGTGGACCCAGCCAGGTGAGTACCATTCTGAGTTGAAACATTGTGTCTGCGTCTCTCTGTCTTACTTTCTCTGTTAATCTATCTGCCTGCCTGCCTGTGTCTGTCTGTCTGTCTGTCTGTCTGTCTCTGTCTGTCTGTCTGTGTCTGTCTGTCTGTCTGTCTCTGTCTGTCTGTCTGTCTGTCTCTCTCTCTGTCTCTGTCTCTGTCTCTCACTCTCTCTCTCTCTGTCTCTCTCTCTTCAATTTTAATTGTTCTCTCTCTTTTGCATTTTCACCCTCCAGAAGTTGTAAAAGAGCTTTAGAAATTGATTTTAAATTTTGTGTCAGAAAAGAAACATATCTAACAAAAACTGTGGACAAACGAGAAAAGGGAAAATAAGTCCAATCTGGATATCATGCCTGGATGGCTACACGGCTTGTCCTTTTGTTGTTGTTCTTTTTGTTGTTGTGCTTGTGCTTGTTCTTCTTGTTCTTGTTCTTCTTCTAGTTCTTGTTGTTCGTTGTTGTTGTTTTTCAAATACTTTGTCGTTCTCTCCCGTTGTAAGTTTTGTAAGTCTACTCAAAGGTTCTATGATATATATTTGTTTTACTTTTGCAGTAACAAAACCGCGGGGGACTGTGCAGTAATCGGTACACAGCAGCAGACACAAACGTTTCAAGGTCGACCATGATGTGAAGTCCTGAGTCGTATCAAGATCTGGTTAAACCAGGCCGATATTTTTGAACATGTCTTGGAAAGTGAGCAAGGGATCCTGCGAGAGCGCTGACGTGTTTTGCAGGAGAACAAAATCAGAGAAAAGATTGGGACTGTTGTGACCAGTGTATAATAAATCAATGTAAGACAACAACAACAACAAAATAACAACAAGTCGCGTAAGGCGAAAATACAACATTTAGTCAAGCTCAGTCGAACTCACAGAATGAAACTGAACGCATTGCATTATTTCCGCAAGACCGTACACTCGTAGCATCGTCTGTCCACCGCTCGTGGCAAAGGCAGTGAAATTAACAATCCAGAAAAGCGCGGTAGCGGTTGCGCTGAGGATAGCACGCTTTTCTATATCTCTATTCTTTTTAACTCTCTGAACGTGTTTTTAATCCAAACATATCATATCTATATGATTTTGGAATCAGGAACGGACAAGAAATAAGATGAAATTGTTTTTAAATCGATTTCGGAAATTTAATTTTAATCATAATTTTTAATTTTTGACTCACATGCGAAGCAAAAGTGAGTCTATGTACTCACCCGAGTCGGCCGTCCGGCCGGCCGTCCGGCCGGCCGTCCGGAAAACTTTAACGTTGGATATTTCTTGGACACTATTCAGTCTATCAGTACCAAATTTGGCAAGATGGTGTATGATGACAAGGCCCCAAAAAACATACATAGCATCTTGACCTTGCTTCAAGGTCAAGGTCGCAGGGGCCATGAATGTTGTCTAAAAAACAGCTATTTTTCACATTTTTCCCATTTTCTCTGAAGTTTTTGAGATTGAATACCTCACCTATATATGATATATAGGGCAAAGTAAGCCCCATCTTTTGATACCAGTTTGGTTTACCTTGCTTCAAGGTCAAGGTCACAGGAGCTCTTCAAAGTTGGATTGTATACATATTTTGAAGTGACCTTGACCCTGAACTATGGAAGATAACTGTTTCAAACTTAAAAATTATGTGGGGCACATGTTATGCTTTCATCATGTGACACATTTGGTCACATATGATCAAGGTCAAGGTCACTTTGACCCTTATGAAATGTGACCAAAATAAGGTAGTGAACCACTAAAAGTGACCATATCTCATGGTAGAAAGAGCCAATAAGCACCATTGTACTTCCTATGTCTTGAATTAACAGCTTTGTGTTGCATGACCTTGGATGACCTTGACCTTGGGTCAAGGTCACATGTATTTTGGTAGGAAAAATGTGTAAAGCAGTTCTTAGTGTATGATGTCATTGCTAGGTTTAGTTATTTGACCTTGACTCTGAAGGTCAAGGTCATGTAATGGTCAAGGTCAAGCATGTGAGTCGTATGGGCTTTGCCCTTCTTGTTTAATTTGTCAGAGCTTGTTTTTAATCCGAATATATTAACATATTTATATGTTTTTAGAATCAGAAAATGATGAAGAATACGATAAACGTAAGTTTGGATCGTTTTATAAAAAAATAGTTTTAATTACAATATTTAGATTTTTAATGACCAAAGTCATTAATTAATTTTTAAGCCTCCAAGCTGAAATGTAATACCAAAGTCCGGCCTTCGTCGAAGATTGCTTGGCCAAAATTTCAATCAATTTTATTGAAAAATGAGGGTGTGACAGTGCCGCCTCAACTTTTTCAAAATGCCGGATATGACGTCATCAAAGACATTTATCGAAAAAATGAAAAAAATATCTGGGGATATCATACCCAGGAACTCTCATGAAAAATTTCATAAAGATCGGTCCAGTAGTTTACTCTGAATCGCTCTACACACACACACACAAGACGACACACACACACACACACACACACACACACACACACACACACACACAACTGAACACACATACACACACACACACACACGCACACACACACACACACACACACACAGTGACACACACACACACACACACACCACGACCCTCGTCTCGATTCCCCCCTCTATGTTAAAACATTTAGTCAAAACTTGACTAAATGTAAAAAAGACAGCATGTGTACACCCTCTTTAACTGAACAAAATCAAACAAAATGGAAGAACTTCGCTCGCTGGAAAATCAAAAGCGGGAAGTACATGTATGAAAATAAACACAGATTCTTTATTCATTTCTTAATGCACGCGTGCGAGTTCGTTTCTTGACTGGTTTGAGTGTTTGCGTGCATGTTTTCAAACAAAAATATTTTTATTTTCCTTTGTGAGTCATGCATTCATGTTTTTGCTCGGTTGCACTTAGTTTCGTGGTTTAAATTAATTTTTATTTAATCTGGGGTTGGGGCGGGAGTTTTTTTAATTGGTTGATTGGTTGGTTGTGACCTTAGCACTTGTAGCAAAGCAAAACAAAAAGAAAAGAAGAACACAAATCAGTCAGTGGTCTGTAAAAAAAACCAGCAGTTACATCCTACAAGTAACGCAGTTTGCTGTGAACAAACTTAACACATCCCTATGACATTTATAACTTTCGAGCTTTCGCTTGAAATAAAACTAGTATAAAGTATCATACTTTTGCGGTCAAGCTTTTTCGCTTCCAAAGTTCGCCTTTGCAACAATCACCAAGAAATTAAGGCGTAAGGGTCACCCAGATTGTCGGACCAAAACTGTAATTTTTTTATTCAGTCACTTGCAATCAATGAATTGGCTTGATGTTTGGTAGTTTTCTTCAAAAATCATTATATTTTCAGAAAACATCAAGTTTGAATACCTACATTAAGTAGAACAACTGACAAAATTATTTAATTCGTAAAATAATGGGCAAAATAAACCTGCAAAAATGCTAATTTTAGCATTTTTGAAATATCTCTTGGGGAAAAACTATGTGTCCAATTGAAAAATAAATTGGCACTCATATTTAAAGCATCATTACCTACAGTATGTTCTAAAAGCTTTCTGTTTTGTTGGAAATGTTGCTTTTAGTAGCATTAGCAAAAGAATACTATAATTCTATATTATTATGATATTGATCACACAATAAAAAAAATCTATTTTTCTGATTATCAGCTTCATTCTAGAACAAACTATAGCCAGTCAAGTGAACATTTGATGTGCAAAGTTTCAATGGAATAGGTGAATATTTAAAAAAGTTTTTCATTCAGACAGTGCAGCTGCCTGTGATTTCGCGCGAACTTTCACCACATAAAACAGCAACAAGTTCAACATCTATCAGTTTATGTCCTTTATGGGGGGGTCATCAAGAGATTAGAATCAAAACTATCTTCACTTGAGCTACTGTCTGATTCATCATCTGTGTCTGACTGTTCTGAGCAGTTTTTGGAATCAAATTCATCATCAGAACCGATAATTTCATTCAACAGAGGCCTTGATTAAAGGGATTTTTAATTCCCACCAACCTACTTTGACCACTTATTGCAAGAAAACTATGTATGCTAGAGACAAAATGTAAACTGCACATGAAAATAGAGATATTGTTCTAGCTTTTGGCAACATCATAATTTAGTATATCTGAAAAACGATTTTTTTCCAAATTCTGGGTGACCCTTACACCTTAAGCACTGCGACAGATACAAGAAAACTGGGGAGCAGATAGGGTAGAGGAGAGAGAGAGAGAGAGAGAGACACACACACAGAGAGAGACACAGAGAGAGAGACATAGAGAGACAGACAGAGAGAGAGAGACAGAGAGAATACGGATAGTTTATTGGCATTGTTTAAATGTCTTTTTGGAAAGAGAAGGAAAAAGAAAAAGACAGAGGAGAAACAACAGCAAGACTAATAAACAATATTTATCATCTTCTGCCAATCATTCTGCATCTTAATTTGCTTCACCCTGAATACCGTGATCAGTGATGCAACATCACAGGCTTAATTATATGTTTTTAGTGTCAGGGTAGTTACGCTCGATACCGTGTCACTGATGCAAACAGACAACCCAAACGGAAGGCTGTATACTGCATGCATAATGTTTGCTGGGATGTGCCCGTCCCAATTCTCTCGCATTAGCAAACATCATTGGAGATTCTTTCCGAACTGATCACAGGCGGAAGGTATCGTCCACTGGACTACTACTATCACAGAAAGACTACAAGGTACGTCACTCACCTTCGAGTCTTCTGTGTTCTTGGAGTCGCTTCCTGGGGAAAAATATTGTTCAAGACGGTTTGCCTCTTCCTACAGTCTGTGTAAGGTCAAATAAATACAGTTAAATGATTGTTTGAACTGTATGTACCTTTAATTTTCAGCTTCCGTCCCTTGCAGGTTGTTTTTAACCATCATTTGGACGAATCTTCGTTTGCGAGCCGCTAACTTCCACTCGGCGTCAAACTCATGCATCCGCACCGAATATGCATACCAGCGCTCATTGGTCTAAAACATATGTAAATATTGTGCAGCAACCACGGGAAAATAATCTTCGAATATCCTGTTATTAACCAATGAGCGCTGGTATGCATATTCGGTGCGGATGCATGAGTTTGACGCCGAGTGGAAGTTAGCGGCTCGCAAACGAAGATTCGTCCAAATGATGGTTAAAAACACCTGCAAGGCCAAGGGACGGAAGCTGAATATTAAAGGTACATACAGTTCAAACAATCATTTAACTGTATTTATTTGACCTTACACAGACTGTAGGAAGAGGCAAACCGTCTTGAACAATATTTTTCCCCAGGAAGCGACTCAAGCACACAGAAGACTCGAAGGTGAGTTTGTTTGTTTGTTTGTTTGCTTAACGAGTTAACGCCCAGCCGACCACGAAGAGCCATATCAGGGCGGTGCTGCTTTGAAATTTAACGTGCGCCACACACAAGACAGAAGTCGCAGCACAGGCTTCATGTCTCACCCAGTCACATTATTCTGACACCGGACCAACCAGTCCTAGCACTAACCCCATAATGCCAGACGCCAGGCGGAGCAGCCACTAGATTGCCAATTTTAATATGACCCGGCCGGGGTTCGAACCCATGACCTCCCGATCACGGGGCGGACGCCTTACCACTAGGCCAACCGTGCCGGTCGAAGGTGAGTGACGTACCTTGTAGTCTTTCTGTGATAGTAGTAGTCCAGTGGACGATACCTTCCGCCTGTGAACTGATCACCCTCGCTCCTTGCCTTGAACCGCCATTTTGTAACTTGACTAAAAACCGAAACGCTATAGGTCTGACAAACCACGCTCAACGTCCAAAATATGGAGGGAAAAAAAAGAGCCCACAATCTTTTTTGGGGGCAAAAACGCTGTTTAAGCCCCACAAATATTTGTCCTTATTTTTTATGAAGCTTAATTTGTGCCCCTTATTTTACGCTCCACAAATACAGTTTGTGGCCCACAAAAACAAAATGTGCTAGTACTCGTATGCGTACGTACGTGCAAGCGTGTGGATGTGTGTGATGGGGTAGAAGCTACAGAGAGGAAGAGAGAGAAGGGGATGGGGGTGGGGGATGGGTGGGGCAAGATAGTAGCCTAGTTGTCGTACAAACAACTCACAAACAGGGTATGTTCAAAGACAGTGTTGCCGGGAACCAGAACACTATCCGCAGGTGTCTGCAACAAGCAGTTGCATCACCACCACCCCGCTCACTCTCATGTCATGTCCGGCGACTAATCTCAACTGTCCACGTGCAAGCACTGTCCTCACCCCCCCCCCCTCCTCTCCCCTCTCACGCCCCCCCCCCCCCTCCTCTCCCCTCTCACGCCCCCCCCCTCCTCCCCAGCACCATTCTCCATGCCGACTGCCGTCATAGAGATTAGACAGATTAAACATTTCTTCTTAAAATCGTTTATTTAACGTCACTCTGTAAAAACATTGGCGACATTTGTCTTAGATTAAAAACACACACATGCGCGCACACAAACTTTCCTTTTATGTACAGTATGTCACCACCCTCCCATCCCCCGCACACTCGCGTTTTCTCATATCCCTGTATCTTATTGTTTATCGTACACAGGTGTGTGTGTGTGTGTGTGTGTGTGTGTGAACCTGCCTTGGCTGGACTTGAAATCACCTCACTGCGTCACCCTGTGTTTTCTCTGTCTGTGAAGAACGTGTCCGCTTGGTTGCTGAATTGTCCGTGTGGACTAAACTGTCCACCGTTTGTCTCGCCTGTCTACGAGACAACTGATTCCTACTCACGAAGACCAAGGGGTGGTGTGCACGAAAAAGTCACTGTCCAGGTGGGTGGGAGGGAACCAAGCGTTGAGCCGCATTGGTCGACATTTAGATTTGGTTGAGAGTTCAACATATTCGACCCACAATCACATCATTCAATGATCCACTTGTGATTGGACCCAGTGCCAGTTGGGCACTTTCTCGTGCGTACTGTCCCCGTGTTAGTGAAAGCTAAGGAGTGTTTCACATGGTCTGCGTGCACCACTCTTGTTTCAACGAATCGAGGAATGGTACGGTCTGCATGTTGCACTAAATATTTCATTTAGGAAGGACGTGTCGCGGAAGCTTAGGCGGAAAAGGGTATGCCTTCTGTAGATCAAAACAAATGTTTGGCTGTGATGCTGTTAATTTGTGTTGCTTGTTCCCAATAAACATGCCAGAACTGGGCCATTGATGGCTTTTTGATGACAATGCCAGTTGCCAGAACTACTGCGATCATAGGCCCATTGATGGCCCAATGCTGGCTTATTACCCGTATGCACATTGGCAAATTGATGGGCCATCACTGGCAAGCCAGCATTTTGCCAGCAAAACCCCATCATTTATTTGCTGGCTTTTTGATGGCTTGCCAGCATTTTGCAAGCAATTTGCCAGAATTTTGCAAGCAAAAACCCATCATTTATTTGCTGGCTTTTTGATGGCTTGCCAGCATTTTGCCAGAATTTTGCCAACAAAAACCCATCATTTATTTGATGGCTTATTGATGGCTTGCCATGAAAAACCCAGCATTTTGCCAGCATTTATCCAGCATTTTGCCAGCATTTATCCAGCATTATGCCGCATTTGTTTATATATTTTTCGTTATTGGCCCTTTACTTGCTGAAATTACCGGGCCAGTTGTGGCCCGGCAAAATGCCATATTTCTGCCATTACCATTGCCAGCAAAATGCCAATAAGTTACAGTAAATATACCAATACCACTGATTCTGGTAGAATGACGGCTCTATTCATGTACTCTACCTGCACAGTCTTGTCAGCCCATAGATGGTTGTTGAAAGTCTATAAATATGCTTTTTTTTGTCATTTTTACTGTGAATGTAATAACAATGACAAAATACAGCACATCTATGGACTTTTCAACCCATGCTGGCGGCAAGACGTGCGCAAATAAAGCAAAGGTCAAAGCCGTCAAGCTGTACATTAGCAATACATATGCATACTTGTCAAATTTATCAGTGCTGATTACATTTGTCGCGTAACTTATCTGGCAAGTAAAGGCAGTGGTTTTGACAGAATATCGTCATCAAACGCAGTTATAGCGGGCACAACAACCGTCTTAATTAGTTATCAACTGAAAACAACTGATCCCCTTCTCGTTTTATTCCTAGATCTGTTTGTGCCAAAAGGCAGACGAACCGTACCCCCCACCCCCGCAAAAAAATCTGCTTTTTGCGCACCGCTTGGATTTACTGATTATATTTAATCAAGTGATGCAACAGCTTAACAAGCATGGTAAGGTACACATGAGACACTCTCTTCCTTTTCTTGAAATTGAACAGTCTTGATGTTCAAAAGCAGATTGCGAGAGACAGCATCTTTGAGATAAGATCATTGCTTTCTGCAGCATCAAGGGGGACAACACAAACAGACTTTTGTATTTAAGTTTATTCTTCAGCAACCGTGGATAGTGAGAAACTGGATCTTTAACTTCTGGGCTGAGGTGCACGAAGCGAAAGTGGGTGCCACCCAAGTGGATGAGAGACAGCCGCGGGGTCTGATTGGTTGGCATTGGGGTGTGCACGTTAAAGATCCCACGATTGACAAAAGGGTCTTTCCTGGCAAAATTGTATAGGCATAGATAAAAATGTCCATCAAAATACCCGTGTGACTTGGAATAATAGGCCGTGAAAAGTAGGATATGCGCCGAAATGGCTGCGATCTGCTGGCCGATGTGAATGCGTGACGTATTGTGTAAAAAAAATGCCATCTCACACGGCATAAATAAATCCCTGCGCCTTGAATATGTGCGTGGTATAAATTGCATAAATTTTTTTTAACAAAATCCCTGCGCTTAGAACTGTACCCACGGAATACGCGCGATATAAGCCTCATATTGATTGATTGATTGAGGTGTGTGGTGATTTCAACCAATCAGACCCCGCGACTGGCTCCAACCCACTTGGGTGGTACCCACTTTCGCTTCGTGCACTGCAGCCCTGGTCTCTACTTTCATCGGCTTCAAGGTGGGATTAGGAGACAATGCAAACAGCCTGAAGTCTAATGCCCGAGAACATATTGATCGGTGAGGAGCCTTGGCTGTGTTTACGCTTTATACGGGCAGACTTGGCTTTTTCCTCTCCCTTTTTTTCAGCCACATTAAACCAGTACTTAGAATTAAATAAGAGATCTCACCGTCATAGTGAAAGAGGCTGTCTTCTGGAAAATATATTGTGTGTGTGTGGCATGTGTCCATATTACTGTTAGCGAGGAAGAAAATCGCACCTGATGATGTACACGTGCTCTAGGATGTATTTTTCCTTTCGCACTGAACAGCTTTGAAGAGTGTGCATAGTGTGCCATATGGCACCACTACAATGGCGATCGAAATGATCGTATTGTGTGAGACTGTTTGCATGCAAAGTTAGCCGGCTCAGTGGTCACGAAAGGTGAAAGAGAGACAGGGAATCGGTTTTTCTGGTGAGATTTTGGGTACACATCCACTACAAGAGGAGAATTGTGAGTTGTTCAACATGATGATTCTCTCTTTTTGCTTTCACAAGAGCAACCACAAACACACACATACACACACACACACACACATACACACACACACACACACATTTACATACAGACAGACACGCGCACAAACACATACACACCAACACACACACATCACACTCTCTCTCTATCTCATTCCTCTCTCTCTCTCTCTCTCTCTCTCTCTGATTTTTTTATTCTTCATATTTGTTCTTTGTTTTATGTGTGTATTATAGTAGGGACTAGCTGTAAGAAAGGACCATATGGACCTAATGCTATCATCCCTCGGTAATAAAGTTTTCGAGTTCGAATTCGAGTTCTGTCTGTCGATCTCTCTGTCTCTGTCTCTAGCTGTCTCTATCTCTGTCTCTGTCTTTCCCTCTCTCTCTCTCTCTCTCTCTCTCTCTCTCTCTCTCTCTCTCCCTCTCTCTCCCTCCCTCTCTCTCTTTCCCTCTCTCTCTCTCTCTATCTCTCTCTCTGTCTCTCTCTCTGTGTCTCTCTGTGTCTCTCTCTCTCTCTGTCTGTCTATCTCTCTCTCCCTTCCTCTCTCTCCCTCTCGCTCTCTCTCTCTTTCTCTCTCCCTCTCTCTCTCTCTCCCTCCCTCTCTCTCTCTCTCTCAGCCTTCCCCCCTCACATTGCACACGGACCCCACCACACAGACATAAATCTGTACCCACACGCCGGGCCACACAACTCCCAGTAACATCAACACCTGTGTTACCGACCGGTGAATATAATCTGTGACATATGGCTGTGTTTCCATCCGACCACTGTCCCATCTGTCTTTCTCTCCCGATTTTTGATTATGATTTAATCTCTTTGCTGTCGCTGCTGTCTGTGGGGCGTTTCGTAAGTAATTCTTATTTAATTGCTATTGTTTTTGCCCGCCTACATCCGCATGAGTCGACTTTTTCGTGAGCTACTGGCATATTTTTGTTTGTTTGTTTGTTGTTGTTTTCAGCAAGCTGTTGTAAGATTTGTTTTGTTGTTTTTGATTTTTGTATAGGGCCTACGTACTGTCCTTGGGGAATTTCCTCAATGAAATGCCGGCTGCTATCCCCTGGCGCTACCAAGTGGGTTTTTACACCCCCGGTATAGGGGTGTGTATAGGCTTCGGTCGATGTGTTTGTTTGTTTGTTTGTGTGTTTGTGTGTTTGTGTTCGCATATAGATCTCAAGAATGAACGGACCGATCGTCACCAAACTTGGTGAACAGGTTCTATACATTCCTGAGACGGTCCTTACAAAAATTGGGACCAGTCAAACACACGGTTAGGGAGTTATTGGTGGATTAAGATTCTACAAGGACTTATAGAGAAACATTTTCATGGTCAAAGGGAAATAAGCTTCTCAGTTGGTGGCAGTGAGAATGGGTGCAGTGAGAATGGTTATTTCCCTTTGACCAACGGGGGTGTTTTTCCTACCTCGAAGGAATTTCTTGTTTCTTTCGTGCTTGAGTGTATTCATGTTTTACGCCGCCTTTATATGACGGTGTATAGGAATCGCTCTGTCTGTCTGTCTGTCTGTTAGTCTGTTTCTTTAAATGTGTATCTCTGGTTTTCCAAGCCGTCTAATTTTGGCTGTGAGTCTGGGAGCTTTATCGTGCGCATGCGTGCACAAGGGTGTGGTTCAGCGTAGCCTGTAAGATCTTTGACTGAACTACGGACCCGCCCTCCGACTTTATATTAGTTTTGTTGTGGCGGCCGATGGAATTTTCCAGATCACATTTAGCCGGAAAGAAGACACAAAATGAGCAAGCACAGCGAGCGAGCGAGAAAGAGAGAGAGAGAGAGAGAGAGAGAGATCAAATCAAATCAAATCAAATCAAATTTTATTTTACGAGGGTTGTGGCATAAGCAATATAAACGAGCTTCTTTTCAACCAGCCCTCGCCCAGAGAGGGACTATTCTAATCTTGAATACATATATATATATATATATATATATATATATATACATACGTAAAACAATTACAAAAGATAAGCAAGGCAGAAAAACTATTCACATGACTATATACACGTTGTAGGCTATACATACATTCTTGCGTTATGAAACACTGATGCTTTATGGACAGATATGATCAATATGAAAATAATCTTATGAAAATAAGAGAGAGAGAGAGAGAGAGAGAGAGAGAGAGAGAGAGAGAGAGAGAGAGAGAGAGAGAGAGTGGGCCTATAGTTGATATGCAATGTTGCCCAACACGATATCAGAAGACACCGAATGGCCTTCAATCATGCAATCATCGAAAAATAAAGCATTACGTACACACAGTATAAGCAAGAAAATAAAAACAACCGAAATAGAATGAAAATGTCGGAAATAATTTTGCCCGTTTGTAAAGCTGCAAATGTATTGCCGCTTGATCGGTTCTTTTGCAGTGTGGCCATAGTAACGCGTATTATCCGCCCGCTTTCACATCTCCCTTGACTACCTCTCATTGATTACTACACAGCCAGCGAGGAAATGAACTTCTTGCGAGCACAGAGACGCTGGAGACGTCGCTAAACCCCCACAAATATCCCCCCTCCCGGCCCCGCATATCCCCATCGTCTAACCCCCCCCCCCCCCCCTCACTTCCCGCCCCCACAAAGGACAAATTCCTTCAAGTGCGCAGTTTATTACTGCGATTGTTTCCTCCCCGCGCAGAGAGACAGGCTAAGGTTGTAATTTCGGCTCCCATCTTCTCAACAAAAGACTGAATTCCCGAGGTGCTGGTGCAATTTGTTCTGATTTTTTTCCCAGGTCTTGAATGCTGTGTAACATTTTGTGATCCTCACGAGAACGCTTACTTTGACTGGCGAGGACTTTCAAGCATTTTGTGACGCTTGCCATTTGCTGTTACGACAAGAGAAGGTTGGAGTGTACTGTGCGCTGACTCCTGCTGTTTAATGGCTCTCATCTTACAGTGAAGTTTCAAAGCGCTCCAAAATCTGTGTTGGGTTTGACTGCCTGCTGTGCAGAAAAAAACCTTTAATTCAGAACAGCAACTCGTAAAAAGTGAACTGTTTTCGCTTTATTGTGTACGTGTAGATAAAACAAAGGGCAAAAAAAAGTGTGTTCCTCGTTCGACGTTGAGATAAAAAGAAAGGACACGACAGAAAGAAAGACAGCAAGAAAATACAAAGAAAAACAATTGGATGGACAAAATGAGTGTTCAGATGGTCTTCGTCTTCCTGGCTGTAGCGGTGAGTTTCACAGAAGTCACTGCCATTGGCAACAGTGTCAACTACACGTGGCCATGTATGTGTCTGGAGAAAGTGGCAGAGGACCTCTACAACCCTGTGGAATACATCACCTTCAAGCGGGATAACTCTGTGCTCGTGTTGATCGCGGAGCAGAAGGGCACAGCGCGCGCATGGTTGAAGGATATGGAGAGAGACACGCTGTTTATGAACATCACTGATCGTGTTCACACTTCAGAAGCCCAGGGAGAGGAGAGGGGTAAGTAGGCATACTTTTTCCTTCATAAAATTGTTGTTTTGTTTTTGTTCTTTTTAATAATCTGGAGCTTTCTTAGCCTGATCTCGAATTTCTCTGCGCCGTCAGTCATATATCCTTTAGTCCGCAGGGTTCGAGAAATTTTGTGAAGGTTTGATAAAACGCTGGGTTTTTTTTTTTTGGGGGGGGGGGGGGGGGTGGTGGACAGTTTGGGAAATTTGAGGAAGGTTTGTGAAAAGTTGAACAGTTGAAAACAGTAAAGAAAAAAGCGTAAGCCAATAAAGGGACCCTGTTTCCAAACTGCCACCATCCCCCCCCCCCTTCCAACATGCAGATGACAATTTAAGCTTACATCATATGCCCCTGTAATTAAAAACAAGTCGCGTAAGGCGAAAATACAACATTTAGTCAAGTAGCTGTCGAACTCACAGAATGAAACTGAACGCAATGCAATTTTTCAGCAAGACCGTATACTCGTACGTAGCATCGTCAGTCCACCGCTCATGCTCATGGCAAAGGCAGTGAAATTGACAAGAAGAGCGGTTTAGTAGTTGCGCTGAGAAGGATAGCACGCTTTTCTGTACCTCTCTTCGTTTTAACTTTCTGAGCGTGTTTTTAATCCAAACATATCATATCTATATGTTTTTGGAATCAGGAACCGACAAGGAATAAGATGAAAGTGTTTTTGAATTGATTTCGACAATTTAATTTTGAAAATAATTTTTATATTTTTAATTTTCAGAGCTTGTTTTTATATGTTTTTGGAATCAGAAAATGATGGAGAATAAGATGAACGTAAAATTGGATCGTTTTATATAAAAAAAATTTTTTTTACAATTTTCAGATTTTTAATGACCAAAGTCATAAATTAATTTTTAAGCCACTAAGCTGAAATGTAATACCGAAGTCCGGGCTTCGTCGAAGATTACTTGACCAAAATTTCAACCAATTTGGTTGAAAAATGAGAGCGTGACAGTGCCGCCTCAACTTTCACGAAAAGCCGGATATGACGTCATCAAAGACATTAATCAAAAAAATGAAAAAAAACGTATGGGGATTTCATACCCAGGAACTCTCATGTCAAATTTCATAAAGATCGGTCCAGTAGTTTTCTCTGAATCGCTCTACACACACACAGAGACAGACAGACACACACACACACACACACATACACCACGACCCTCGTCTCGATTCCCCCCTCTACGTTAAAACATTTAGTCAAAACTTGACTAAATGTAAAAACACACAACTGCCTCATTTTGGAAGCCCCTTCTGCACACACACAACTGGAACTGGGCCAGTCCTGACAGTACCCAAACCACAGGCCATTCCAAGCATTTCATCTCTCTTAAATGCAGGTGGACAATCAACTCCCCTCTACCCTTCTACCTTTGTCATTCAGGTTTGCTGAGTGTGGTACTCCACCCCCTCTACAACGAGAGCAGCTCGGGACGAGTGTTTGTCTACTACGTGGCGTCCGAGTCAGGCCACTCACACTTTGCTTACGTCAGCGAGTTCCACGCCACTGACGACGTAGTAGACCCTTCGACGGAACAACGATTGCTGCGTGTCAAACAACCCTCGGACACGGCAAACGGTGGACAGGTTAGTTAAAAAAAAATAATTAAAAAATTTGATTTTTTTTTTGAAACTGAAAGCGAGGGAAGGAAAGAGGCAGAATAGGACGAAGATAAGAAAGAGGATAAAACAAGACGCGTAAGGCGAAAATACAATATTTAGTCAAGTAGCTGTCGAACTCACAGAATGAAACTGAACGCAATGCAACGCAGCAAGACCGTATACTCGTAGCATCGTCAGTCCACCGCGCACGGCAAAGGCAGTGAAATTTACAGGAAGAGCGGGGTAGTACTTGCGCTGTGAAGGATAGCACGCTTTTCTGTACCTCTCTTTGTTTTGACTTTCTGAGCGTGTTTTTAATCCAAACATATCATATCTATATGTTTTTGGAATCAGGAACCGACAAGGAATAAGATGAAAGTGTTTTTAAATTGATTTCAAAATTTTAATTTTGATAATAATTTTTATATATTTAATTTTCAGAGCTTTTTTTAATCCGAATATAACATATTTATATGTTTTTGGAATCAGCAAATGATGGAGAATAAGATGAACGTAAATTTGGATCGTTTTAGAAAAAAATAATTTTTTTTACAATTTTCAGATTTTTAATGACCAAAGTCATTAATTAATTTTTAAGCCACCAAGCTGAAATGCAATACCGAAGTCCGGGCTTTGTCGAAGACTACTTGACCAATATTTCAACCAATTTGGTTGAAAAATGAGAGCGTGACAGTGCCGCCTCAACTTTCACGAAAAGCCGGATATGACGTCATCAAAGACATTTATCAAAAAAAGGAAAACAGCGTTCGGGGATATCATTCCCAGGAACTCTCATGTCAAATTTCATAAAGATCGGTCCAGTAGTTTGGTCTGAATCGCTCTACACGCACGCACACACGCACGCACACACGCACACACACACATACACCACGACCCTCGTTTCGATTGGATTGGATTGGATTGGATAAGATTTACAGTCCAGTGAGGTTACCCTCATGGAAATTCGGGCTGCTTTCTCCCCGGGGAAAGCGAGCTGCCATACATACGGCGCTACCCATATATTTTTTTTCCTGCATGCGTGTATTCATGTTTCCTGAGACTTAATTAATGCCGTGTGAGATGGAATTTTTTTTTACTTTATTCCAAGTCCCACGGGTATTTGATGTTAAAACATTTAGTCAAAACTTGACTAAATGTAAAAAGACAGAACTACGTAGCAACATAATGACAATAGCAGAAGCAGAAACAACAAGAAATTCCTACAAGGTAGGAAAAACACCCCCGTCAAAGGGAAATAACCTTCTCAGTTGGTGGCAGTGACTGAGTGAGAATGGTTATTTCCCTTTGACCATAAAGATGTCCCTGTATAAGTCCTTGTATAATTTTAATCCACCAATAACTCCCTAACCGTGTGTTTGACTGGTCCCAATTTTTGTAAGGACCGTCTCAGGAATGTATAGAACCTGTTCACCAAGTTTGGTGACGATCGGTCCGTTCATTCTTGAGATCTATATGCGAACACAAACACACAAACACCCAAACAAACACACAAACACCAAAACAAACACACAAACACCCAAACAAACACATCGAGCGAAACCTATACACACCCCTATACCGGGGGTGTAACAACAACAACAACAACAACAACAACAACAACAACAACAACAACAACAACAGTTCTCCTGGTTACTCCCCCTTATTATTTCTTAGTCTTTCTTTCTTTTCTTTCTTTTCTTTTCTTTTCTTTTCTTTCGTTCTTTCTTTGTTCTTGTCTTTCCTTCTTCATTTTCAACTTATGATTAAACATTCTGTTTACACATTCAGCACTCTCTTTTTACATTTAGTCAAGTTTTGACTTTTATGTATTAACGTAGAGGGGGGAATCGAGACGAGGGTCATAATTATGGTGTATGTGTGTCTGTGTGTGTGTGTAGAGCGATTCAGAGAAAACTACTGGACCGATCTTTATGAAATTTGACATGAGAGTTCCTGGGTATTAAATCCCCAGACGTATTTTTCATTTTTTCGATAAATGTCTTTGATGACGTCATATCCGGCTTTTCGTGAAAGTTGAGCCGGCACTGTCACGCTCTCATTTTTCAACCAAATTGATTGAAATTTTGGTCAAGTAATCTTCGACAAAGCCCGAACTTCGGTATAGCATTTCAGCTTGGTGGCTTAAAAATTAATTTATGACTTTGGTCATTACAAATCTGAAAATTGTAAAAAAAAAAATTTAATTATAAAACGATCCAAATTTACGTTCATCTTATTCTCCATCATTTGCTGATTCAAAAAACATATACATATGTTATATTTGGATTAAAAACAAGCTCTGAAAATTAAAAATATAAAAATTATTATTACATTTTTTTTCGAAATCAATTTAAAAACACTTTCATCTTATTCCTTGTCGGTTCCTGATTCCAAAAACATATAGATATGATATGTTTGGATTAAAAACACGCTCAGAAAGTTAAAATGAAGAGAGGTACAGAAAAGCGTGCTATCCTTCTCAGCGCAACTACTACCCCGCTCTTCTTGTCAATTTCACTGCCTTTGCCATGAGCGGTGGACTGACGATGCTACGAGTATACGGTCTTGCTGAAAAATTGCATTGCGTTCAGTTTCATTCTGTGAGTTCGACAGCTACTTGACTAAATGTTGTATTTTCGCCTTACGCGACTTGTTCATGCTTGTGGTCAACCTTGTGTTTGTTGATGATGTGTCCAGCTGCTGTTTGGGGATGACGGATACCTGTACATCTTCTTGGGAGCGGGTGCCGGACACGACGATGACCAGGCTGGAAACGCACAAAACCCGTGAGTGCACTTATTGCACACAATTATTTATCGTAATTATCGCATTTTTATAAGTTGTGTGTCCTATCACTTCAAAGACCGTTTAGTCGACATACGCGCACAGTGGAATCTCCCATAACGACCCCTCTTAAACACGACCCCCTCCGTTTGCCGACCGATTTTCTGGGCACAGATGCCTTTTGCACAGTAACTAACCTCCGAATGGCGACGCCCTCCTTTTTCAGACGACCAATTACAAAGGGTCAATAACGACTTGCGCCCTATTTACCAGTGACGTGTCAAAGTTCGTAATTATCCAGCACACGCACCCCTCATAAGTCACACAGACCGTTATGAGCCAGGTGTGTTAGTCAGCAGTCAGTATTGCGTGCAAATCTAGTGGCCTGCGGCTGTCCCCCAGTCTCACCTTTAGCTTTAACTGGGGGGGGGGGGGGGGGGGGGGGGGAGAGAAAGGGGGTGGGAGTTTGAACAACAACCCAATAATGAAAGAGTTGACGCCGCTCTGCTTTCAGATCCACTAGCATTCTTTTTGGCTTGTTTGGCGTGATGAACTTGTGAATGTTTCGTTTTGTTGAATATTGAACATTCCAATAACAAACCTTTCTTGTATTTTGGTTATCGTATTCGTATATTTGATGGCTTGATCTTATTATGGAGGAAGATGCTTAAATGTAGCGTACGCAGGGGCGGGTCAAGGGGTAATGAAGGGGAGTGTTTCAAATTGTGACCGAGGTCCAGGGGTCCACCCTGGCGTCGATGAGGTCGAGTAGCGAAGCCCTGGTCCCCCCCCCCCCCCACACCCCCCCCCCCCCCGACGCTGAAGATAATGTGACTTTATGAGGTGCATTGTAGGCTTCTCCTGGAAGATAACAAGGTTAATCACTAGTGTAAATCTATTCCCATTTGTGTGTGTGTGTGAGGGGGGGGGGGGGGGTCGGAACCCCTAGAACTCCCCCCCCCTAGATCTGCTCCTGGTACGTTCTCGTTCGTGTAAGCGATCATTTTTACCATTGCAGATCTGCTTTTACATGAAATACGAGCATCCTTTCAATTCAAAACACATCAAGTTCCTTCTCATGTTAGCGATCACCTGTTACCAACACAGATCTGTCCATGATCCAGGCTTATACCCGGGATAAGAACAGCACCCATCTTGAACACAGACCAACACTCTTTCAGCCTTTCTGCTTCCCGTGCAGAGTAAATATTTTCTATGCAATTAATTTCGCAAATTCTCATAAATAGATTCATTGGAGAAATTCCCACTTTGCACAGGAAGCAGCCAGGCTGTTGATTGTTGGTATGTGCCCAAGTGGAGGGACGCTCACATGTGACCCTCCACCACGGAATGAGTCGCATGTCACCTTTGCATGATTTTCATATTTTTACATTTTCCTCAAGATTTTTTTTATGCTCTATCCAGTGGTGAAACCCGTTTTAGAAAAGAGCGAAAAGCCTGTGACTACGGTGACCCTCACACTGTTACCAAACACTCCCCGGACTTATATTAAGCCTAGCGCAGAACCGCGCGAGGTGACATGCGACTCATTTCGTGGTGGAGGGTCACATATCGCCTGTAACATCATTGACAGATCGGTAATGGTGTGCGTCACGCTTACACGAGAAGGATAGGACCTTCATACTCAAAACAAGCATTCAGGACTTGCTGCCGTATTACTACAGTACGTGCCCCTTCTCCCCCCCCCCCCCCCCCCCCCCCTCTCGTGTGTTTTGTGCGAAAAGGCAAGCCGACGTGATGGACGTTGACCCGACAAATAGTCGAGGTATGCCTTTTCATCGGCCTTTGGGGAAAAATACATACACAGCAGTGCCTGTCATTGTGGTATTTGAAATTTTCTTTTCTGTTCGCCTTCATCGTGGCTTTAGGGCTAGTAGATTTAAAGAAATAAATGGGAAACTGGATCACACGGGTTCACGATGGCTCAGGGGTAAGATAAACCACTCAAAAATAAATTCTTTGAAAATTGCTCGCTCTTTACGGAGGGCACCTAAGATGTTCTCAAGCGGTGAGTGTTTAAAGCTGTGGTCTATTTATGACTTTCCGGGGCTACGAGGTTGAAAAATAGGGATAAAATCATGTACAGAATTCTGTACAGCAAACGCTACCCGAAACCCCACCTATACGGCGTGTATGACCTTGAGAGCTTCAGTCAACGCTTGAAATTTGCAGTGGTAACATCCGGTTTGCTCTCTCAGAGCTGAGCATATTTGTCGAGAAGAATCAAGCAGAAAAAATAAACGACTTGGCAGGGATTCGAACTCAAGGCATCGGGGCCTCGAAATGTCGGGGCCGATGTCTTAACCGCTAGGCTACTCCACCAGTGTTGTCAAAGATAACAAAAAATTGATAATTTTATATCTTTGTACGCTTGAATTGCCATTCATGCGTTGCAAAAACGTAAAAATTGCCATTAAAATTTGCCTTTGTTTGCAAACATGTTTCACGGTATCGCAGTACATGTTCACACCGTCATGCTACACGACATTCGCGCCATGCAAATAGCTGCGATATCTCTATTTACAACATGCAAGAAAAATGACATGAACAGTAATTGAATCTCTCCAAAGCTCTGTGCAGTTGAAAACAGACATCAAAGAAATAGTTATACATGTATTCACTTCTGAACCATGGGCGGATAGAGATATAAATCATGCTGCTTCAAGAATAACATAACATGAATTCATATCAATGTTTTTCCTTCATTTTCTCGATTGGCGCAGTAGCCTAGTGGTTTAGACATGCGACACGAAGTCTCGAGGTCGAGAGTTCGAATCTTCGCCGGGGCGCTTATTTTTTCCCCTTGATCTCTCTTGAAGATAAAATATGATCAGTCTTGAGAGAGCAAACCGGATGTTATCCCAGCAAAATTCAAGCGTTGACTGAAGCTCTCAAGGTCATACACGCCGTATAGGTGGGGTTTCGGGTAGCGTTTGCTGTACAGAATTCTGTACATGATTTTATCCCTATTTTTCAACCTCGTAGCCCCGGAAAGTCATAAATAGACCACAGCTTTAAATGAAAGGGTGTTTGTACTGTGTGTAAAAGCCGGACAGTATCTGTGATGGTTTACGGGAGGCTTACTGTGCCTTTAATGCTGAGCCACTGGGAAGCCGATTTGTCTGTTTTGCGGTATATTGTCACTTTTGCAGTAGAAAGATGCGCAAGGAAACATTTTGGCTTTGACAGTAGACTCGGCGTACCCACATTAAGTTTTGTAACCGAGACGAATTGTAATTACCACACGATATCGGACTCGGCGTCTGGACGTTACACATTACATTGTACCTGAATATTTCTGACTAATTTCAGCACGTCGTTTTTGGGCAAAGCTCTGCGAATCGACGTGAACGCAAGGGGGTTTGAGCGTGGCGACTCTGGAAGCGGTCTCTTGTACGAAGTGCCTGGCAGCAACCCGTTCTACGACAGGTCCCTCTACAGACCGGAAATCTTTGCTCTCGGCTTCCGGAACCCGTGGCGCTGCAGTGTTGACAGCGCAAGTAGGGGAGGTAATAATATCATAATGATATTTATTCTGTTGTTGTATTAACAATTTTTTAATTTTTTTTATATGGTTGTGTTGTCTAGTGGTTATAACGTCAACCTTGTGTGTGGAAGGTTTGGGGTTCGAATCCCGGCCGCGCCTGGCGGGTTAAGGGTGGAGATTGTTCCTATCACCCAGGTCAACATGCGTGCAGACCTGCTAGTGCCTTCCCCCTGAGTGCCTGTGTGTACGAAAAGATCCTGTAATCCATTTCAGAGTTCGGTGGGTAAAAGAAACGCAAAAACACCCAGAGTGCATCTCCCTTAATCGGAATATGACTGTATTCATGGCGCGGGAAAACTACTTTTCACGAAGAAGCCCACTCCTGCCTTACGAGTGTACGTGGGAGTCACAACCCATGAACGCAGAAGAAGAAGTGTATTTATTTATTTTGGGTTGATAATTGGTTTGATTGGTTTTAGATTGTCAATTTGATTTGCATGTTTGGTTGTCAATTTCGTTTGCTTAGAGTACCCTCGCTTTGGTCACTGGGTAAAGATAAGGCGACTCTGTCGTCCAAATGGGAAAATGCGTATGCGACTGTTTTCAATTACTCTGTCTTCAACAAACGTTTGTTTATTCACGGAGTATTAAAAGCCTTGGCCATGCAAGATCAGGGGCGGATCACATCAATTTTATGGGGGGGGGGGAGGGGGGGGGGGGGGGGGGTCCAAATTTCTTTTAGGGACAATTCGACGACGCGAAGCGTTTAGTTGAGGTTGCGAAGCGTTCGAACCTCTTAGGGGGGTCCGGGGGCATGCTGCCCCGGAAAATGTTGATTAGAAACAAAGAAAATGGAGCAATCTGGTGCAGTCTGAGCCAAGAAACTTCCCCTTATACACCTTCCAAAAAGTAAATTTAAGAAGACAAGTCTGGATCAAAACAAGGACAATTGATCGAATTGGTGCAACCTGAGCCAACAAATTACCCAACTACCTTTCAAAACCGTCACTTAGAAGACAAAGGCCGGCTCGTAGGGGGGTCCGGGGGCATGCCCCCCCGGGACAATTTTGATAAAAATCAAGGAAAATGTAGCAGTCTGGTGCAATCTGAGCCATCAGTTTTTCTTTATTCTGAATTTTTTTATTTATTTTTTTTAGACTAGGGAGGGTTTCTGCAAACCCCGGAAACCCCCTCCTGGATCCGCCCCTGAAGATAATTTGATACTTGTTAGTGCCTTAAACGATCTTTAGAGTTTTGCACAAGACATAATGATTGTGTCCTTTTTTGACATTTTTAAAACAGCGAGAAAGCAAGAACACACGGAATACTGCACTTTCCAACGGAATTTACACATTCTTCTGTTCCTTACAGATTTTTTAAGTTTTGCAATGCGCTAACTGCATTCTTGTCGTAGGTTTATTTGGTCAAACTTAACGAAAATTAAGGCAGATATGTATCAAATACTGATCTTATGATCTTAATTAAAAGAAATAAAATGGGCGGGGATGTAGCTCAGTCGGTAGCGCGCTGGATTTGTATCCAGTTGGCCGCTGTCAGCGTGAGTTCGTCCCCACGTTCGGCGAGAGATTTATTTCTCAGAGTCAACTTTGTGTGCAGACTCTCCTCGGTGTCCGAATACCCCCGTGTGTACACGCAAGCACAAGACCAAGTGCGCACGAAAAAGATCCTGTAATCCATGTCAGAGTTCGGTGGGTTATAGAAACACGAAAATACCCAGCATGCTTCCTCCGAAAGCGGCGTATGGCTGCCTAAATGGCGGGGTAAAAACGGTCATACACGTAAAAGCCGTGGGAGTTTCAGCCCATGAACGAACAAACAAACAAAAGAAATAAAATTGATTCGTCTTAAACCAACTCAGACAGGAACTCATTATAATTATACGCTGACCTAAACAGCAAATAATGCAGCTGCGAAAAAGCTATTGTTTTCCCCTTGTTTACGCTGGGCTCAATTGTCAAAATGTGTCACCCAAAAATCTTATCAATTAAGGCGCATCTGTTGCGACAGCTCTGAAATGAACAATGCAATACACCCCGCGGGTTAGGGGGAAGAATTTACCCGATGCTCCCCAGCATGTCGTAAGAGGCGACTAACGGGTTCTGTTTCTCCTTTTACCCTTGTTAAGTGTTTCTTGTATAGAACATAGTCCATTTTTGTAAAGATTTTAGTCAAGCAGTATGTACGAAATTTTAAGTCCTTTGTACTGGAAACTTGCATTCTCCCAGTAAGGTAATACATTGTACTACGTTGCAAGCCCCTGGAGCAAATTTTTGATTAGTGCTTTTGTGAACAAGAAACAATTGACAAGTGGCTCTATCCCATCTCCCCCCTTTCCCCGTCGCGATATAACCTTCGTGGTTGAAAACGACGTTAAACACCAAATAAATAAATAAAGAAAGAAAGAAAGAACAATGCAATCGTGGCATGCCTGAGATCGCTGGATAAACACACTTTATTAGTCGGGTCAGGTGTGAAAAGATGATGAATTTGTATGATTGTTTATGATTGTTTATGATTAGACGGCTGTATTTAGCCAGGTCGCCAAGCTGATTGATCCCGTGTTTTATAAGAACGTTTTGACTCATCTGCAAAAAGTAGTTCAAGATTGCGACTTGTGTTCGGTGAACTAATGTCATGACTTGATGTATCTAACGGTTGGTGACATTGGTTTCAATGTGAATACCCTGAATTCAGCACTCACACACAAAATGCGCGCATGCACGTACGCACGCACGCACCCCCCCCCCCCCCCCCCCCGCCCACGCCTCGCACACACACAAACACACACGCACACACACACACACACACACACACACACACACACACACACACACACACACACACACATACATAAACACACAGACATAATTGTGTTAAAATATGTTAATGTTTTCAGGTTCGGGTGACATTTACTGTGGTGACGTGGGTTCCGATCAATTTGAGGAAATCAACAAAATCAGAAGGGGAAGGAACTACGGCTGGAATCTGAAAGAGGGAAACGTCTGCTTCCATTCCAATAAATGTGATGACTTGGGTGGGTGTGTGCGCGCGCGCGTGCTAGAAAGAGAAAGATAGAGAGAGAAAGAGAGAGAGAGAAAAAAAAAAAGAGAGAGAGAGGGAGAGAGATTGTGTAAGAGAGAGTGTGTGACAGAGATAGATAGAGGTAGTAGGAGAGACCGGTGTAACACGAAATTTTTACTCCACGAAAAATGTACTCCGGAGTAAATATTTCGTACGAAATTCTTACTCCGAGTACACTTTTCGTACGAGAAAAGAACTCCCCAAGGCACGAAAAAATTACTCCCTCCACGAAATTTTTACTCCCCATTTTTTTTTACTTCCAATAAATATCTCGTACGCAAAAATGGGATGCGGGCGAAGGGATAATGCCAATAAGTGATCTCGCGCAAAGGAATGTCGCGCTACCCTCCTTCCACCCCTTCCACCACCAAGACTAACAGAGGACAAGGGAGTAAAAATTTCGTACACCTGGCATGGGAAGTTAAATTGCTCGTGTTGGGGTGAAGTAATTTATTCGTTATTTATTCGTCAGGTGAGTAACATTTTTGTACGAAATGTTTACTCGGAACTCACCTGTCTTGGGGAGTAATTTTCTCGTGCAATGGGGGAGTGCTTTTTTCGTAAAGGGAGTAACTTTTTCGTACGAAATGTTTACTCCGGAGTAAAAATCTCGTGGGAGTAAGTTTCTCGTGTTACACCGGCTTAAAAGAGAAATACCCGCTTTGAATAGATCTATTCATAAAACTTATAGTGTGAAGTGTTCTGTTTTATAGATCAATCCTTTAAAGAAAGAAATTGATCGTAAAATCAAACATTCTGCAGTCTCAGCAATTATTGCGCATAATGATTATGATCTCTTGCCTAATCTAATTGTCGTAATTTCTTCAATAAGCAAATAACAGCAAGATTAACGACTTACCGAGTAGTTCAAAGAACACTTAGCCTCATTTCTGATCACCGGGCTGGCTCAGTGCACTGGGGACCAAGCTCGATCGCTCTAATTAAGACACAAACAAGCTGTGGTCTAAGCATACGCTGATTAAAAGCACAGCCCTCCCCGTGTGAAGCATTCGGCTCACCATCTCAGATCTGCGCAGGATTTTATGCACAGGTTGAGGTCATCCCTTCACTTGGCCACTCGCCATAAATCAACAGCCTACGCTTTCTTTGCAGAGTCAGAATGATAAGTTCCACCTAAGAAATTAGTTATGTTTGTCTCATTATTATGTGTGTCCACTATATAAAAAACAAGTCGCGTAAGGCGAAAATACAATATTTAGTCAAGTAGCTGCCATTTTTCAGCAAGACCGTATACTCGTAGCATCGTCAGTCCACCGCTCATGGGAAAGGCAGTGAAATTGACAAGAAGAGCGGGGTAGTAGTTGCGCTAAGAAGGATAGCACGCTTTTCTGTACCTCTCTTTGTTTTAACTTTCTGAGCGTGTTTTTAATCCAAACATATCATATCTATATGTTTTTGGAATCAGGAACCGACAAGGAATAAGATGAAAGTGTTTTTAAATTGATTTGGACCATTTAATTTTGATAATAATTTTTATATATTTAATTTTCAGAGCTTGTTTTTAATCCGAATATAACATATTTATATGTTTTTGGAATCAGCAAATGATGGAGAATAAGATAAACGTAAATTTGGATCGTTTTATAAATTTTTATTTTTTTTTACAATTTTCCGATTTTTAATGACCAAAGTCATTAATTAATTTTTAAGCCACCAAGCTGAAATGCAATACCGAACCCCGGGCTTCGTCGAAGAATACTTGACCAAAATTTGAACCAATTTGGTTGAAAAATGAGGGCGTGACAGTGCCGCCTCAACTTTCACGAAAAGCCGGATATGACGTCATCAAAGACATTTATCAAAAAAATGAAAAAAACGTATGGGGATTTCATACCCAGGAACTCTCATGTCAAATTTCATAAAGATCGGTCCAGTAGTTTAGTCTGAATCGCTCTACACACACACACACACAGACACACAGACACACACACACACACACACACGCACATACACCACGACCCTCGTTTCGATTCCCCTCGATGTTAAAATATTTAGTCAAAACTTGACTAAATATAACAAAAACACATTAGGTCGATATATTTTTTATTCGAAAAGCAGTTGCAGATCAGAAATATAAAATTATGATTTTTATTCCTCTTTTTTATTGGCTCACGTAAGTGTAGCCTATGCGATGCTAACTTTTGTCTGTCTGTGCGTGCGTGCGTGCGTGCGTGCGTGCGTGTGTGCGTGCGTGCGTGTGTGTGTGATAGAAACTTTAACATTTCTGAGACTATGTAAAGCTCGCATAAGAAGATTACGTCTCGGTCAAAAGTGTTTGACGTGTGTGAAGACGTCACATTATGACGTAAGAGGGTTAGACGTCACGCGAAGGAATTGCTGAAAGTCTCGGTCATTGTTATTGTGAGCGGGCCGAGACTAGTTGGCAGATCTAGTGTCTCGCTTTCTTGCACAGTTTCACCTATGCTTACAGTGTGTGTGTGTGTGTGTGTGTGTGTGTGTGTGTGTGTGTGTGTGTGTGTGTGTGTGTGTGTGTGTGTGTGTGTGTGTGTGTGTGTGTGTGTATGTCTGACGGAGTGATTGAGTTTGTGTTACTGTTTGTCGATTTCTTACGTGAGCCTTGAAGGCTTCGCCTCTTGTTTTGATTTTTCTTTTCTTTTTTTCTCTTTCTCTTCTCAATTCTAGATACGGACCCAAAGTTACACCAAGATGTATATAGTGGATGTCATACTGTGTTTTTTGTGTGTGTATAATTATAATTATATGCATTTTAAATACATATTATAACAGCATAAAAAAAACATCAAAAAAATTTAATTAAATGTGCTCTTAGAAACAAAAGAATAATGTGGCGGACGATATTGTAAATGCATAATATTTAAACCAATCAAAACAACAGCAACGACAACGAAAACTACAACAAAAAACAACGGCACAGAAACACAAAATATGGAGTATTACATACAGAGGTTGAAACGTTCCTGATTTACACAATAAAGCTCTTTTAATGACAGACCATATCGCTTTAATTTAAAAAAAAATTCAAAAGGAAAAACTTACAGAAACAGCAGCAACAGCTCTTTTTTCTCAAAAATTAAAAGCGACCAAATTAAAGCCTCACTATGCTGAAGGACGAGCGAGTGTTACAAGAGTGCTGTGTCCCTACACTGCTGTCTTCATGGGACACAAGGTGTTGACAGTCTGTCCCTTCATGCTCTGGGGGGATCATCGTGCATAGGGGGGAGGGGGGGTGCGGGAGGGGCAGTGTGGGGGGGGGGGGGTTGATAATCCCTCTCTCCCCTCTCCTCTCCCTTTCTTCGTCCTTTGGGTCATAATGCGAGGCAAAGCACCAGCCAGCAAAGCTGATGCAATGGTCCATTTTGGCAAGTTGAAGAAAGATATATATTATAAAGAAAGGGAACGGTTCGATCTTTTATTTTTGTAGTACACATTTCAGAATACAAATGTTATTCAGCTGACTCCCTTGTGATCCAAAAGATGAGATTTGCTATGTAATTGTCATTTAAGGCATTTATCACTTGAGGATTTCCCAGGACTTTCATTTTTGCTGGGCAGATTTTGATTCTAGTTTGGCAGATTTCAATTTTTTTGGTCGGCGACACAACAACCATGCATCAACCTACATCCTTTGGTTGGAACATGGCTAATTGGCTGCTCGGTCAATTTGTCGACATTGCTGTCAAAATGTTGGCAACTTTCCGAAGTTCCAGACATCTGCATCACTTCGCTCCAATTGTGATAAATGTTCAGCAGCTCTCTCGAAATGACAGCAACGTTTTCAGCGACTTGAAAGAATTTTCAGCATTTTGCCAATCGCGGACGTCAAACATCCCTGTTGTATGAATTGTGTCGATTGCAAGTTTTGCTTCACTTTATGGCGACGTATTACCACACAGATAATAACGAGAATAAAAGAATTGGTGACATTCATTTCTGCTGTTGATCGCAATCCAAAACAGTCGTACATGCTTTTTCATTGTTTCATGTAAACATCATTCTGTTAATGAAACGTTTCAAACAACTGAACATTTATTTAAAAAGATTTTAAAAAACATTTGAAGAGCAGAAATAAAGATGTGCCTTGCGTACAAATGCAATATTACTGATAAAGGGCACGGACGTAGGCCTAAATAAGTTGCATTCTTGCCTCGTAGGAATTCTCCAACGGAACGGGAGAAAGTTACACTTTCCCAATTGACAATTATCCTCCGGCGACGCGCGTAGCTTGTGTTTCACAGAAATTTACCGTTTGAAGTATCCACATACGTTTTCACAAAACTTAAACGCCTGGCGTTAACTCCGTTAAATATCTGTGGCGCTATGAAAAACGCATTTTGATTTTACCTCTATTCAAAGCAGGGCTCCCCATAGAGCGCGTCCCTGCGTCCTATTCGCACAAGAAGCCGAAATCACGTGTACTAGAAATTCATGGAGGGGGTCCCGGGACGCACTTAACCTACAAAGAGCGGGTCTGGGACGCACTCAATTTCCTATGTCGTGCGTCCCGTATACTCTTTTCAGATTTTAGTCGTCAGCTAAGTCAAAGTGCAAACACAATTTATCCCATTTTCACGCGGGAACAAAGTGTTCGTGTGTGTTGCATTTGACTTGGAAAAGTTGAAGTGTCCTCCTCGAATATTCTGGTAATAAAAAAAAACCCAGTTCATATCACATTATTCGCGATCACAATGCGTTATATGTAAATAGGGGGTTTGGGGACCCGGGACTCTTAATTTGGACCCTCTAAAACTCTGCTAAACATTAAAAGTGGGGATCCCGGTGTAACACGAAATTTTTACTCCACGAAAAATTTACTCCGGAGTAAATATTTCGTACGAAATTCTTACTCCGAGTACACTTTTCGTACGAGAAAAGAACTCCATACGGCACGAAAAAATTACTCCCTCCACGAAATTTTTACTCCCCATTTTTTTTACTTCCAGTAAAAATATCGTATGCAAAAATGGGATGCGGGCGAAGGGATAATGCCAATAAGTGATCTCGCGCACACGAATGTCGCGCTACCCTCCTTCCACCCCTTCCACCACCAAGACTAACAGGGGACAAGGGAGTAAAAATTTCGTACACTTGGCATGGGAAGTTAAATTGCTTGTGTTTGGGTGAAGTAATTTATTCGTTATTTACTTAGTCGTCAGGGGAGTAACATTTTTGTACGAAATGTTTACTCGGAACTCACCTGTCTTGGGGAGTAATTTTCTCGTGAAATGGGGGAGTGCCTTTTTCGTAAAGGGAGTAACTTTTTCGTACGAAATGTTTACTCCGGAGTAAAAATCTCGTGGGAGTAATTTTCTCGTGTTACACCGGGACCCTCTGGGACGGGCGTTCGTGGGGAGCCCTGATTGAAAGGGATAAGGTTTTGAAAGATGCAGTCTTTCCTGTGTTAGCCATCTTGCCAGACACGATTGATCTCTCCAAGCAGCCTTCCCCTTCAACACAGACCGCAACACGGTTGGCCTAGTGGTAAGGCGTCCGCCCCGTGATCAGGAGGTCGTGGGTTCGAACCCCGGCCGGGTCATACCTAAGACTTTAAAATTGGCAATCTAGTGGCTGCTCCGCCTGGCGTCTGGCATTATGGGGTTAGTGATAGGACTGGTTGGTCCGGTGTCAGAATAATGTGACTGGGTGAGACACGAAGCCTGTGCTGCGACTTCTGTCTTGTGTGTGGCGCACGTTAAATGTCAAAGCAGCACCGCCCTGACATGGCCCTTCGTGGTCGGCTGGGCGTTAAACAAACAAATACGTAAAATACGTTCTTAAAACGCCACTAGTTACTTTTACGAAATGAAAAAAAAAATCAAATTGAGCATATGGTACGTGCCCAAGTCAAAGGATGTTCTTATCTCATGTAAACGCCAAGTCAGATCAAAGATGTAACGTGAGCGGGCAATGATTTTGTCTTTCATGTTGAGTCCTTTAACCCCACAAGTCAATGAATTCTGTCTCAACTTGAAATAAAGTTTGTGTTTTTAGTGTCTGCTCATGTGAGCAATCCTTGGATCGTGATCTTAAAGGCTTTATTCTAGTCGCGGTCAAGTAAAATCCATTCTTGTTTGCTTTTGATGTTTGAGTTTTATTAAACATGGCGGATGAATAGCAATGCGGATCAAAGCTACTTGAAAAATTAAAAAAAAAAATCGATATATTTTTGAATCTGAAAGAGGGACACGAATGTTTCATTTTGTCAGAAATTAAACGTTCCAATGTTAACTAATCTTTCTTGTTTTTTGATGTGAATAAATTAGTTTGCACAAAGAGCACCAAGGCTGTTGATTTTTGGTATATGTCCAAATATAGGGTTGGCCCTGTACCATAACAGAGAATGGCTAGATTTGAGATGGTGAACCGAATATCGTTGACCCAGGAAGGACTGTGCTTTTGAGACAGAACACGCTGTGCAATTTATGCTGAATAATGAAGGAGTTGATGAAATGTATATCTTTGCTATCCAATACAGAATAGTCATCATTTAGCAATTAACGAAAAATGTGGCAGTTTTATGTTCAACTTGTTGCAAAATCAGCGTGGGAGGTTGATATGCGCCTGGTTGGCTTAAAGGTCTAGTGTGGTCTGCATTTGTTTTCACAACATAGCCCAGGAATCAAGAGGAGGGTGGTGGTGTGCGTGTGTGAATGCCTGCCTGCGTGCGTGTGTGTGCGTGCGTGTGCGTGTGTGTGTATGTATGTGTGTGTGTGTGTGTGTGCCGTATGCGAACGTGCGTGTGTGTGTGTGTGTGTGTGTGTGTGTGTGTGTGTGTAAGCGTGCGTGTGTGTGTGTGTGTGTGTACGGCATCTATATCTAGCTGTCTACAATATGTCTGTATTTGTTTGTATGTTTGGCTGTCCGTATATATCTATTTGTGTCTGGCTGGCTGCCTGCTTGTCTGCCTGCTTGTCTGCCTGCTTGCCTGCCTGCTTTCCTTCCTAACTGTCTGTCTTTCTGTCCGTGTGTCTCTCTGACATTTTATTGTTGTCTGTACATGTGTGCAGAGGACGAGAGAGAACCAATCTTCACTTATCCCTACGACCATGATAGCTCCAAAGGCAGCGCAGTGGTAGGGGGCCATGTATACCGTGGCAAGGCGTTTCCAGACTTGTATGGCGGTTTTATCTATGGTGACGCTGTTACCGGGTAGGTACCCCAAGCCCTGAAAGTCTAAACAAATGGTGTACTAGCCTTTGGCTAATGAATCTGAACATTTACTAGCCAGAGAGCAAATTTTCTAGCCAAACCAACAATAAGTTTCAGCAACTTAACTCGCATTTGGCGAGTAGATGAAGATTTCTACTCGCCAGTTACAGGTTTCTACTCGCCATGGCGAGTAAAATATTCGCCACTTTCAGGGCTGACATCACCACTAGGCCCCATTTGGTCGCCGGCTTTGAGTGAACGAATTTTGCCCAGTTTTTATAACGGCTTACTAGTGCCAAAACCTGGGGTTACCCATTATCACGTGATAATTACTAATTAACGCTGTCAGTTACTGTTTTCACTCGTTAGTTACTCATTTTCACGGGAAAATTAGTCATTTTCACGGGAAAATGACTAATTTTTAGTTTTGGCACTAGCAATCTGCCAGAAAGTGAGCCAAAACTAAAAATTAGTAATTAACAGGTGAAAGTTAGTAATTTTCCCGGGAAAATTAGTAATTAACACGTGAAAATGGTAATTATCAAGGGAAAATTAGTAATTTTCCCTTGATAATTACAATTATGAGGTTTTGGCACTAGTAATCCCTATGACGACTTACTAGTGCCAAAACCTGGGGTTACCCATTATCACGTGATAATTACTAATTAACGCTGTCAGTTACTGTTTTCACCTGTTAGTTACTCATTTTCACGGGAAAATTACTCATTTTTAGTTTTGGCACTAGCAATCCGTCAGGAAGTGAGCCAAAACTAAAAATTAGCAATTAACAGGTGAAAGTTAGTAATTATTCCGGGAAAATTAGTAATTTTCCCGGGAAAATTACTAATAAACACGTGAAAATGGTAATTATCAAGGGAAAATTACTAATTTTCCCTTGATAATTACAATTATGAGGTTTTGGCTCTAGTAAGCCGTCATAAGTTTTACCATCACAGGAGCTTGTATCAAAGTGGAACCCCCCTTTTAAGACCTCAACAAAACTGAGAAAATCAGGTCTTAAAAAGGAGGGAGTCTTAAAATGGAGGTACATTTACAGAGGTACTGAACAGAAAGACTGAGAAAGTCTTAAAATGGAGGAAATCTTAAATTGGGGGGACTTGAAAGGGGGGGGGGGGGTTCCACCGTATCGTATCCTATAACCTTCTTCTGTCGTACTAAGCTTTATTACTGCAGTAGAATGTTATGGGGTAAATACGATACTTCGATAGAGCAGCCCCGACAATCAATCAATCAATCAATATGAGGCTTATATATATCGCGCGTATTCCGTGGGTACAGTTCTAAGCGCAGGTATTTTATTTTTTATTTAAATTTTTTTTATGCAATTTATATCGCGCACATATTCAAGGCGCAGGGATTTATTTATTTATGCCGTGTGAGATGGAATTTTTTTTACACAATACGTCACGCATTCACATCGGCCAGCAGATCGCAGCCATTTCGGCGCATATCCTACTTTTCACGGCCTATTATTCCAAGTCACACGGGTATTTTGGTGGACATTTTTATCTATGCCTATACAATTTTGCCAGGAAAGACCCTTTTGTCAATCGTGGGATCTTTAACGTGCACACCCCAATGTAGTGTACACGAAGGGACCTCGGTTTTTTGTCTCATCCGAAAGACTAGCATTTGAACCCACCACCTAGGTTAGGAAAGGGGGGAGAAAATTGCTAACGCCCTGACCCAGGGTCGAACTCGCAACCTCTCGCTTCCGAGCGCAAGTGCGTTACCACTCGGCCACCCAGTCCACAATGCCCTGTGCCTATATATATGTTACAGGCAAGTTGGGAAACCAGGCATTTCCGGAAATGACTAACGAGAGTAGTCATTTACGGAAATGACTGATTCACTCGGTCATTTCCGAAAATGCCTAAAGTTGAGCTTGATATTTTAGTCATTTACAGAAATGACTGAAATTACTTAGTCAACATTACCGAATATGCCTAGGCACGTGAATCATAGTCATAAAGGTTGTGAAATGAGAAATGTTAGGACATTTGTGTTCACGCCAAGCCAGCGATCGTGACCAAAACTGTCAACCACGTGAATATTGTTCTCCAAACTAAACTGAATAAGATTTGTGTTTAAATAATCGTGTGTGTGTGTTTTTTTTTTTACTTTTTATGGGCGGTTATGTATTTAATTTACTTGGGCTCGTGAATACTGTTCTCCAAACTTGGCGAGTTAGTTTCTGAACTTAGTTGCTGCACACAGTTTGAACAGACATCCACTATGGACGTAGAGGATCGTTTTCGAAAATGTCTTTTTGAAAGATATGCCAAAAATAAGAACTATTTGTTACCAAAGGATTGCTACTTTACCATGATCAACGACCTCAAGACAGCACAGGTGTCATCGACAACCAAAACATCACGCCAGTACAAACTGATGAAACGAAACGTTTAAAAATTATCAGAGAAAATTAACTCATTGTTTCATTCAGTGAAAAGTGACAGGGGCATGCGTGGCTGTTAACAAATTCCAAGCAATATGGAAAAATCCTGAAAGTGAAACCTTTTCCCTCTTTGCAGACTTTTTGATTCGTGCGCGCCTTCGTTTGTGCTTGTGTTGTTGTACCCATACCACCACAACCACCATTTTTCTAGCATCGTTAGCTGACACTTACTCACCGTGACAGTTTTTATATTTAGTCAAGTTTTGACTAAATATTTTAACATCGAGGGGGAATCGAAACGAGGGTCGTGGTGTATGTGCGTGTGTCTGTGTGTCTGTGTGTGTGTGTGTGTAGAGCGATTCAGACTAAACTACTGGACCGATCTTTATGAAATTTGACATGAGAGTTCCTGGGTATGAAATCCCCGAACGTTTTTTTCATTTTTTTGATAAATGTCTTTGATGACGTCATATCCGGCTTTTCGTGAAAGTTGAGGCGGCACTGTCACGCCCTCATTTTTCAACCAAATTGGTTCAAATTTTGGTCAAGTAATCTTCGACGAAGCCCGGACTTCGGTATTGCATTTCAGCTTGGTGGCTTAAAAATTAATTAATGACTTTGGTCATTAAAAATCGGAAAATTGTAAAAAAAAATTTATAAAACGATCCAAATTTACGTTTATCTTATTCTCCATCATTTGCTGATTCCAAAAACATATAAATATGTTATATTCGGATTAAAAACAAGCTCTGAAAATTAAATATATAAAAATTATTATCAAAATTAAATTGTCGAAATCAATTTAAAAACACTTTCATCTTATTCCTTGTCGGTTCCTGATTCCAAAAACATATAGATATGATATGTTTGGATTAAAAACACGCTCAGAAAGTTGAAACAAAGAGAGGTACAGAAAAGCGTGCTATCCTTCTTAGCGCAACTACTACCCCGCTCTTCTTGTCAATTTCACTGCCTTTGCCATGAGCGGTGGACTGACGATGCTACGAGTATACGGTCTTGCTGAAAAATGGCATTGCGTTCAGTTTCATTCTGTGAGTTCGACAGCTACTTGACTAAATATTGTATTTTCGCCTTACGCGACTTGTTTCTCTATTTTGTTGAACACAGAAAGACGTTTTCACTGAAGGAGAACATCGATGGCCGCTACAACAGCACGGAGTGGTCACTGTGTCCCAAGAATATGTGTCCGTGCAACGCACGTGAGGTCAAGAAGGCCTACCTCTTGGCCTTCGGACTCGACGTGACCGGTATGACTCCAGGATTTCCGATGATGGATATATTTGTAAATAGTTTTTTTTTTATGAAGGTCTAGATTATAAAAGACAGCCGAAAAAGCAGACACAGTATGCCAGACAGACGGACTCATCCAAAAACAGATAAACAGCCAGACGGACTTACAGAAAAACAGATAGACAGCCAGACGGACTTATAAATAACAGATAGACAGCCAGACGAACTTATGTATAACAGATAGACAGCCAGACGACCATCCAGCCACCAAGCCATCCAGCCACCAAGCCAGACAGCTAATCTCAGTTGCGTAAAAGTAAATTATTAAATGACTTTAGATAATTCTAGGTTGTAATTTTGTTTGTTTGTTTGCTTAACGCCCAGCCGACCACGAAGGGCCATATCAAGGCGGTGCTGCTTTGACAGTCAACGTGCGCCACACACAAGACAGAAGTCGCAGCACAGGCTTCATGTCTCACCCAGTCACATTATTCTGACACCGGACCAACCAGTCCTAGCACTAACCCCATAATGCCAGACGCCTGGCGGAGCAGCCACTAGATTGCCAATGTTAAAGTCTTAGGTATGACCCGGCCGGGATTCGAACCCACGACCTCCCGATCACGGGGCGGACGCCTTACCACTAGGCCAACCGTGCCGGTCTAGGTTGTAATGGTAATCCTACATTCAAACAAATATTAATTGGACCCAAAAAAAAGACTTAGCTCGCAAGAGGTACTACCACTTCTTGTGCCTTCTCCCCAAGCGGTAGCACCTCTCGCGAGCTAAGTCAATTTTTGTTCAATTGATATTTGTTTGTCTGTGTTCTTAAAAGACCGCTGAGTCGGCATATCTGTGACTGCAACGTATTGTTTTGTCAATAACAAACGTTCCAACAACCTACCTTTCTTGTTTTGTTTCTTTATTCTTTGGTGTAATGTTTTGTGCAGCTGAAGTGATGTTACTGATGTCGTCACAGTTCTCTGCCCTTGAGCCTGAAGGGACTTTGTTTCGAGTTATAGCCCCTACCGGGTAAGCTTCTTCATACACCATGTACTTGATATTCGACATTGTTTTTTCAGCTAATGCTAGGTTTTTGTATGCTGTTAATTGATTTAAAGATGCCTTTCTTTCCGTGCACATGATCATGTTCATAACCACAGATCTGTCCAAATGTTCACATGTGTGTGTGTGTGTGTGTGTGTGTGTGTGTGTGTGTGTGTGTGTGTGTGTGTGTGTGTGTGTGTGTGTGTGTGTGTTGCAGGACGACAAAGAATCCAGTCACTTGCGGTACATGCGGTTTGATGTCTTCCACAGTGCTACCGCTTCTTCTCACAATCGTCGTCTTTCTGCTCAACTATCATGAATATCAAGGAGAAGCTTGACTTATCCAACTATGTGACGAACCCTTCCCCAGTTTAACCACAACTTCCATCTTCTCTGAAACATTCCATTGATCATTCCCAGTTTGCAATTCTGCATTATCTCGATGTTGCAAAGCTTTTGATTCTTAGTACCAGCTTCTTTTTTTGTGTGTGCTTTTTTTTCCCCTTTTTTTCCTTTTTTTTATTTTTTTATTTTTTTTATTTTTTTAAACCTTGTTACATACACCCTGTCAGGTTTGCAAGGAGTATTTTTACGGTACGTTTCAGAATCACATTCAATGGACGTGCTATTTGCCAACGATATATTTCGGAATCTTTCGCGAAATATAAATATATAATCTGATCATATGTGAAACAATATTTTCTCTGTTTTGATTTCTACTACGGCTTCAATTTTTGCTCTTTGCCTCCCGTTGCAAATTTACACCACTAGTTTTCATTAAAATCACCTTTCTCCGTTACGAGTTCAAAATATTTTGACCCTGTGCAATTGCCTATTACTTCATATTTGATTCGCAAGACCTTTTGTTTAATTTGTTTTAATTCATCGGAAAAGGTTATGCTTCTACACTCAAAGTACCGGCAAAGTTTTGTGTGTGTGTGTGTGTTCACTTTGTGTTTTGGTGACTGTGTGGGTTGCCTGCGTGCGCGCGTTCTTTCGTGCGTGTGTGTGTGTGTAGGTGTGTGCGTGTAGATGTGTCCGTGTATGTGTCTCTGTCTGTCAGTCTGTCTGTCTGTCTGTCTGTCTGTTCAGCAATCGCTGTATCAATTGTTGTGTAATTGCCAGTTTGTTGTGTTGCTAACTAAATATCTTGAGCGAAAGAAAGTTACTCCTACAATTAATAAATCGAGATTGTATTCATCATAGTTTAGGAAAATAATGTAAGAAATAAAGATGATGCGAAACTTTGTGTTTGAGAGTTTTATATTTTGTACAATATCCACGGGGTCATCCCAGTTGGTTTTGGTGTATTTTTCTCTTTCGGACACACATCGCTGGTTCATTCAACTGTTCAGTGATTACTTACTGATCAAAGAAATACGAGTAATCAGAAGAAGAAAAAACCCATTGCGGCAATATCTCTGAGTGCGCGTACACACACTCGCACGCAAACACGTACGCACTCTCTCTCTTCTCTCTCTCTCTCTCTCTCTCTCTCTCTCTCTCTCTCTCTCTCTCTCTCTCTCTCTCTCTCTCTCTCGCTCGCTCGCTCTCTCTTTCTTGCTCTCTTTCTCTCTCTCTCTCTCTCTGTCTCTGTCTCTCTCTCTCTCTCTCTCTCTCTCTGTGAATGTCCGTGTATATATGTGACTTCGCCGGGTACGGCTTCGCCGGGAAGAAGTAGAGCCGAATACCCGGCTGTGCCAGGGACCCGGCTTTGCCGGGTGTACGCCGGCTTTGCCGGCGCACCGCACGAAGTAAGGGAGATAAACGCGCAAAACACTGGAGAAGCGAAGATAAAGAAGAGTAATACCCGGCTTCGCCGGGACAGTGACCTTCTAAAAATAGTAACGGGAATATGGATTGAGCGTTGTCGACAGTGACCTTCTAAAAATAGTAACGGGAATATGGATTGACGCCACACGAAGGAAGGGAGATAAACGCAAAACACTGGAGAAGATAAGAAAGAGTTACTGGGAATGGATCTGGGAAGATGAACAGAAAAACCAAAATCGGTTCAGCGCTGCGCGCTGAGAGCACGTGTTAAAAATTCTCATCGACCAGGTTGTGTCCGGGGTCTATATGCCCACCAAATTTGAAGCAGATCCATCGAGAACTTTGGCCGTGTATCGCGAACACACACACACACAGACACGCAGACAGACACAAGCCGTATATATATATATATATCGATAAGAGTATTCCGTCGTTGGGCGAGGGCTGGTTGAATAAAAAACGCTGGCGCTGGACCCGAGTACTCTTCAGACTGGCTCGCTCCCACAGTATGAAAGTTTTTGTCTTGTGCGCGTGGATTAAAAAAAAAAAAAAAATATATATTTATTTTACACAATTAAAAAAATTATTAGAGTAAAATAAAACATTAAAACGTTCATAATAAACAATAGTAAACAAGAATTTATTAAAAACAAATTTTTAACAAAATTAAAAGAATAGACCGCCCATGCCGGGAATCGAACCCGGATCCCTTTGGCCATAGTCGGAAACGCTTTCCTCCAAGCCAATAAATCTGGCATTCGCCAGTGAACTCAAATGCCTATACTCCTCGCGCAGTGGTACACGCACGCAAGTAAACAAGAATTAAAAAAAAAAAAAAAAATAGACCGCCCATGCCGGGAATCGAACCCGGGTCACTTGGAATTAAAAAAAAAAAAAAAAAAATTATTTATTTTACACAATTAAAAAAATTATCCCCGAGTACGCTAGTACTTGGGTCCAGCAGACTTTAATTGTGTGTCTGTGTGTGTATCTGTGTGTGTGTCTGTCTCGACTTAACAGCTTATTGCTGGGAAACTACTGGGCGCAGTTCGTTCAAAAGTTGATACACTAACTTGATAATAGGTCCGATTGATCGTATTAAAACTTCATAATGTTACCTGGGACCTAAATGCGAAATATTCCACAAAAACGACTCTTAACGGGGGGAGGTTTGGCGGTGGGAGTACAACTGCCGTGCAGCTAATGGAACAGCCAGCTAGCTGGTGCGAATCACGTCCGCCTATGGCCAAAGTGATCCGGGATCGATTCCCGGCATGGGCGGTCTATATATATATTTTTTTTTTAAATTCTTGTTTACTATTGTTTATTATGAACGTTTTAATGTTTTATTTCACTCTAATAATTTTTTTAATTGTGTAAAATAAATAATTTATTTTTTATTTTTTTATTTTTATTTTTTTTTAATCCAAGTGACCCGGGTTCGATTCCCGGCATGGGCGGTTTATTTATTTTTTTTTTAATTCTTGTTTACTTGCGTGCGTGTACCACTGCGCGAGGAGTATAGGCATTTGAGTTCACTGGCGAATGTCAGATTTGTTGGCTTGGAGGAAAGCCTTTCCGACTATATGGCCAAAGGGATCCGGGTTCGATTCCCGGCATGGACGGTCTATTTTTTTATTTTATTTTTTTTTTAATAAATTCTTGTTTACTATTGTTTATTATGAACGTTTTAATATTTTATTTTACTCTAATAATTTTGTTAATTGTGTAAAATAGATAATTTTTTTTTATTTTTTAAATCCACGTGCACAAGACAAAAACTTTGATACTGGGGGAGCGAGCCAGTCTGAAGAGTACTCGGGTCCAGCGCCAGCGTTTTTTATTAGAGTGAAATAAAACATTAAAACGTTCATAATAAACAATAGTAAACAAGAATTTAAAAAAAAATAAAAACAAGTCGCGTAAGGCGAAAATACAACATTTAGTCAAGTAGCTGTCGAACTCACAGAATAAAACTGAACGCAATGCAACGCAGCAAGACCGTATAGCCTACTCGTACTCGTAGCATCGTCAGTCCACCGCTCACGGCAAAGGCAGTGAAATTGACAAGAAGAGCGGGGTAGTAGTTGCGCTTAGAAGGATAGCACGCTTTTCTGTACCTCTCTTCGTTTTAACTTTCTGAGCGTGTTTTTAATCCAAACATATCATATCTATATGTTTTTGGAATCAGGAACCGACAAGGAATAAGATGAAAGTGTTTTTAAATTGATTTCGACAATTTAATTTTGATAATAATTTTTATATATTTAATTTTTAGAGCTTGTTTTTAATCCAAATATAACATATTTATATGTTTTTGGAATCAGAAAATGATGGAGAATAAGATGAACGTAAATTTGAATCGTTTTATACATATATATATTTTTTTTTTTTTTTACAATTTTCCGATTTTTAATGACCAAAGTCATTAATTAATTTTTAAGCCACCAAGCTGAAATGCAATAACGAAGTCAGGGCTTCGTCGAAGATTACTTGACCAAAATTTCAACCTATATGGTTAAAAAATGAGAAAGTGACAGTGCCGCCCCAATTTTCACGAAAAGCCGGATATGACGTCATCAAAGACATTTATCAAAAAAATGAAAAAAACATTCGGGGATATCATACCCAGGAACTCTCCTGTCAAATTTCATAAAGATCGGTCCAGTAGTTTGGTCTGAATCGCTCTACACACACACACACACACGCACAGACACACACACATACACCACACCCTCGTCTCGATTCCCCCCTCTACGTTAAAACATTTAGTCAAAACTTGACAAAATGTAAAAAATATAGACCGCCCATGCCGGGAATCGATCCCGGATCACTTTGGCCATAGGCGGACGTGATTCGCACCAGCTAGCTGGCTGTTCCATTAGCTGCACGGCAGTTGTACTCCCACCGCCAAACCTCCCCCCGTTAAGAGTCGTTTTTGTGGAATATTTCGCATTTAGGTCCCAGGTAACATTATGAAGTTTTAATACGATCAATCGGACCTATTATCAAGTTAGTGTATCAACTTTTGAACGAACTGCGCCCAGTAGTTTCCCAGCAATAAGCTGTTAAGTCGAGACGAACAGACAGACACACATTAATTAAAGTCTGCAGGACCCTGGTACTGCGTACTCTGGGATAAAGGCTAGTTTGTAATGCCTATGCCACAACCCTCGTAAAGTACAATTTGATGTGATCTCTCTCTCTCTCTCTCTCTCTCTCTCTCTCTCTCTCTCTCTCTCTCTCTCTCTCTCTCTCTCTCTCTCTCTCTCTCTCTCTCTCTTCCCTCTCTCTCTCTCTCTCTTTCCCCCTCTCTCTCTCTCTCTCTTTCCCTCTCTCTCTCTCTCTCTCTTTCCCTCTCTCTCTTTCCTTCTCTCTCTCTCTCTTTCCCTCTCTCTCTCTTTCTCTCTCTCTTTCCCTCTCTCTCCCTCTCTCTCTCTTTCTCTCTCTCTCTTTTTCTCTCTCTCTCCCTCTCTCAGTCTCTCTCTCTCTTTCCCCTTTCTCTCCCTCTCTCTCTCTCCCTCTCTCTTTCTCTCTCTCTCTCTTTCCCTCTCTCTCTCCCTCTCTCTCTCTCCCCCCCCCCTCTCTCTCTCTCTCTCTCTCTCTCTCTCTCTCTCTCTCTCCGCCTCCTTTCTGCTTGATTAACACCTGCAGCGAGTTCTCATGTACTAACAACAGTACAACCACAAGCATAGGTATTGTCAAAGTTTTTGTCTTCTTCGATTTTGCTTCCAGGAACCAAAACTAAACAAACCTAGTACACTAGGTACTTAAAAGCATTGGCACTGAACACCTATTAGTGTCACACACACACACACACACACACACACACACACACACACACACACACACACACACACACACACACACACAAATCAATAACTAATTCAATTGTGAACATTATTGTAACAGAAGACAAGATCATTCAGAACTAATCTAATGTACTCGAGATCCTATCAGAAGCCTGCTCAGACGTGGAAAGGTAAAACAATGAAATGACCCGACTTCTTCTTAGGGGGTACAATATAAATAAGTATCGTCTTTTGATTGAAACATAACCTTTCTCGGTCACGCTTCACGTCTGCTGTTAATACGACAGTAACATTGTTTTGTGCATGTTCTTCACTGTTGAAATGTAGACTTAGGTGCAATTATTCTTCTCTTTTCACGCAATGCCATAACCATTTCAGTGTTTAACAAAGCTTCCGAGCCACTGGCGAGGGATTTACTCATTTTTTGGTGGTAAAATTAATAGATTCTGAAGTTACCACATCACTAGAGGAGCTTAATTTTATTTCTTTTGGCTCATAACCGTCCGTCTGGTCCATTAAAAAAAATCAACAAGTTTTGATAACCACAACTTACACGCTGCAGACACTTTGTTTGTTCGCCTTTGTTAAATTAGTTAATCATGAAAAGAGACATATTTTTTTCTTCTTCGAGAATTCAAGGCTCCTTTTGAAATAGTTTGAGTATATTATTTCATCTTGCATGTTTTGGGAACTGCTGAACAAACAACTTTTGGAGTCAAACGTCGTAATTCAATTGTACTATTTTGTTTGTTGCTCTCCGCCTTCTGACCGTCAAAGAATCAATCGTGAATTCTGCATAAGGGAGTGCCATCATTGTTATGATACTTGATTATGAACAATCAACGCCTTTACCCGTCACCCTTCACGATTCTGTGTACCACAGGGGTACCTGCGATGAAAGGACACCCTTGGGACCAACCGAATGTGTCTATATTGCAGATGGCCTTTAACAAACAGTTTACTTTTGTCGGAACATGAGACAGCGGGACCACAATGGTTGTCCTTTCTTAAGATGAGATAAGATAAGAAAACTTTAATGTCCATTTTCATTTTACATAAACATGGAAATTTGTCTTTTGGCACCACATTGCATGTCTAATAACACACACGATCATAAAGCATATTTGAACATAAGTTCACTACTAAAAAATCAACTTATCACATGAGCATTTAAACAATGAGCATAATAATTACACATCACAGTCACTGTCCCCTCATTAGAAGGGCCTCACATCGCAGGTAGCGCCGTATATGTGCAGTCTTGGCACCAAAGGGCTTTGCAAAGACACGAACAATGCCACAAGTCAGGCTTGACTAAACACAAAGTCGGAATCAAGATTGTAGTCTATAAATGATCGTCAGTGTCATTCGCAGACTGTAATAATCGTCAGTGTCATTCACACGGGGGGCGACAGGCAAGAGGTGTTGTGTCATTTACACTCCGGGGAAAACCTGCTGCTATGTTTTGCTGATTTCAGGTGAGAAAAGTACGTGTGTGTGTGTGTGTGTGTGTGACAGGCAGAGGTGTTGTCATTTATACACTAGGGAAAACCTGCTGCTATGTTATGCTGATTTTGGGTGAGAAAAGTAGGTGTGTGTGAGTGACAGTGTGTGTGTGCGCGCGCGCGCGTGTGTGTGTGTGTGTGTGTGTGTGTGTGTGTGTGTGTGTGTGTGTTTAAATAACGTTGTATGCAAAAATCAACAATAAAAACAACAACAAATTTGTAAAACTGAAATTTCTGCATTTGCTGCCAATCGCAAGGACCATGGCATTCTAAAAAAAACCCACATTAAAACATACTCTGAGGCTGAGAGAGACAGAGATAGACAGGCGGACAGAGACAGACAGATAGACAGACAGACAGAAAGACAGAGATTTGGACAGCTATGAAGACCAACCGTCAATCCATCGGGCAAAACGAATCTCATACAACTGGAATTTTATCTGTCTCATCTGCTTTTTTAACTCGCACGATATGTTTAAGTCTACACTATTCTGTATTGTTGGATCAATAACATTTAACGTTTCTGTTCAAACATAAGAGTTCTTCAATCCGGATTTTTTTAGCCGGTTTGCTATTTCAAACTTCAGTTTTATCATTTCTGTCTGAAGCATCATAAAACAAGAGTCACACAAAGAAAAAGACTGAAAAAACAAAGACCTTTTACAGATCAGCAGTACGCGGGTACTTTCCGGGAAATAGGCCATTGCCAGTCATTCAATCCTTGTGACTAAGATCGACAAGTCTAGTCACACCTGGTAAAACCCCGGTTCAGTCACGCGGGTACGGACTGAATCGGTTTGAGTTCAAGTTAACCAATTTTCGGTTCATTCAACGTTTTAGATATCATTTCGTTCCATCATATTTGCCCTTTTAGCGTATAGTCCAACCCGGATCCTCTTCTTTCCTCTCATTTCGTATGTACATGTTGCAATGATTGTGGTTCTGTTCATTTAAAAAAAAATTCATTTGTGTTTTGTTTTTGTAGTGTGAATGCGTGTGTCGGTATTAATGTGATTAAGATTAGTCCCTCTCCGGGCGAGCGATGTTTGACAAAAAAAAGCTCGCTTATGCCACAACCCGCTGGAATTAAGATATATATATATTATTTAAATCTTATATCATCTACAACTTTTTTTTTATCCACAGCACGAGAGGGGAGCGAACTTTCTTAATTTGTGTGTGTCCTACCTGGCAGTTTAAGTTTCTTATCATGTTATGGAAACAAACTGACTGTCATGCAAAAGGTCGGAAAGTATATTTTCTATAATCTTAAGCCACTGCCAACTGTTGACTTAAAGTGCTCATTTTCCTTCAAATATCACATAAAATAGAGAGAATGCCTGGGCAGTTCTGAGGAAACCAATATGAATACTGCACGTCATATTATAAAACTCGTTAAGGCCTCATTTGCATATTTGGCACAAACACAATATCTGGACCGGTATTACTTTTGCAGGAACAATTACAAGGCAGAAAGAAACACCTTAAAGCCTTGTTCTGAGAGAATGGGAGTGTCCCACGCCAGAATACACGCGAGCACGAACGCACACAAGTACACACACGCACACAAACACACTTGTAAACACACACAAGGTTTAAAATCTAAACCTGTTACAAAAGGCGCCTTGAAGATTTGCCTTTATTCAGTTCGGACTCTTTGATGTCTTTTCTCAAAGTCTTGCCCATTTCTTGGATTCCCGTTGAAAGCCGTGCATGATCACTGTGCAATCTGTGCCTTTATTCTGGTGTAAAGACCCAAGTTTCTTGCAATTTGGCTGTGAAGCATTCAAACGTTTTCCACGATGCATCTTCCCTGTCAAAACGAAGCACATTGTTAATGATAACTTTCGTGCTAAATGATATCCTCAAGAACGTCCATCTCTTGAAGTACGATCGAAGCAGCATTATCTTCGGTCAGGTTTACATTTTGCACTACACGTCTAGCAAAACTATCTTCCTGGCCGTCTTGAATGGCACAAGCCAGGCATCATTATCTCCCGTTTGAGACACTATTGTAATCTAATGTATCTTCGATAGAAGGTTTTCTAATCAGTAACACAAATCTGTTTTTCAGCAAATGCCTTTCGAAGTTTCGTACAGTAATATATAGTACCCTCAGCAACAAGATCTGTTCACATAATAGCATCTTTGCAAACTAGAATACCATATCAAGCATCATAGGCATGAGCCCGGGGTGACTCATTCACCAAACGAAACGAGCTGCAAAACGAAACGTGCTGTTTCTTAAATCTCGCTATTATTTCGACGTCGTCGTCGTTGTTGTTGTTGTTGTTGTTGTTGTTGTTGTTGTTAAATCTAACTTCACAGACACACAGCCATGCACGCAAGGCATAGAGCTGATCAGGTTACTGGATCAAATAGATAAGGGACCTAGGTATTCTTATCATAGGCAACAGGGAGTGAGAATTAGACAGGAAATAAGAAAGTCGATAGTTCATTCAAGGATTATTTTTGTAAGCACTCTTAACACAGACACCAGTAATTGAGACTGAACTAGAAAGAGGATAACAGTCGCTCGTCCTTCCAGTGCTTCTTATTCTCTTCAGTGCCTCTGGACTAGTCCCACATAGTTCTTTCTTACTTGGCGTCTATGCTCACATGGCTATGCCGCGTTGTATTTGAACTTTGCAGACACAGGTGTAAGACATTGTACAGAGCCCATGATGACCAGCAGACGGACAACGTTTCAGCCTCACCAGAGAGACGTCAACATGCTGGACACCAGCTCACACAACACCTTCAGAAAGGTCAGCGGTGCTTTGTCTGTAAGGCCCATGTATGGGAATACATTCACAGAGATGGTTGTTTCTGTCATTTGTGTACATTCAGTACATGCGTTTGTTGTTAGTGTTTGATGTCTTGTCTTTGAATGGAAATGTGTTGGCTTATTTAATACCATCAGTTGTCACGCGTCTTTTTCTTGAAATAATGTTAGCGCAGGCGTGCATTCGGTCGGTATTTAAAAAGATATGTATTTCAATTGGCAAAATACCCAGAACTTACAGTTAAATGTAATCTCTACTTACACAGCCTCATCAGCAGACATTTATTTTATAGGCCGAGTGACGCCAATCCTACCCTCCCCCCTCCCCTCTAACCCCTCCTTTCCACCTCTCATCAATCTTCAGCGTGCAGAAGCTTCACTGAGGAAGGTTAGTGTATCCGGTATTTTAAAACAACTCACACACACACACACACACACACACAAATAACGATGAAGTTATCTTAAATATTGATGCATTGTTCGAGCAGACGCCTAGGCTCCCCCTCCAGGGCGCAGAACCTGCAGTAGACTATTTCATTTCCCATATTTTTAGATGTTAAATTTCGGTTAACATCTTTCGTGCTGTAAGTCGCATCTGCTGATGCTTTTCGTGCAGTCGGTGTGGACACCTCCCGATAGCGTGCAGAACCTAGTGGACAAAGTGGAGCAGATCGAACAGAGACTGGCGCACCTAGAGTTCCTCATCGGGCAACAGGTGGACCCCGAGATCAGAAGGCAGGAACAGGTGAGCAGACAGGCGTTACGAGCACTAAAATTTGCAATTCCATTGCTTCATATAACAACAAATCATGATGTATCAAAATGTGTGTGTGTGTGTGTGTGTGTGTGTGTGTGTGTGTGTGTGTGTGTGTGTGTGTGTGTGTGTATATGTGCGTGTGCGTGCGTGCGTGCGTGTGCGTGCATGCGTGCGTGCGTACGTACATGCGTGTTTGTCTTTGCGTGCAGGAAGAGGTGGATCAGTCCCGCGCAGAACTTCAGGCGATGCGACAAGAACTGGGGAATGCAGTGCAGAAGCTGCAGCAACGGGAGGCAGAGCTGGTGGACACACAGAACAAGCTGGACAATCTCGCCAACCAGTCCAACGCCGACAGGGAGAAACTCCACAAACTAGAGGTACATTTTCTGCCACTCGCGTTCCGTTAACTGCAGGAGCTTTTTATACTGTTTCTGGTTTGAGCCAGGCTGTCCCCCTCCCCAAACTGGGCCCCGACCTGCCCCCACCCCCACCCCGACCCAACACCCCCCACCCAACATTCCCCCCTCCCCAGACAAGATTTTTTTTTTTTAGAAAATGTAAAGTAACAAGTGTAAAAAGGTGTGAGTTTTTTTTTTATTTTTTAACCTTCTTCGCTTTCGTCTGATAGACCTAAATGTAATTAGTGTCAAACACGGAGATCACCATGTAAACTGAGAAGTAAACGAAATTGAATCGGTCCCGAATAGCCAACTTAGACTGAACGAACATTAACACATCCTGGTCCGTACTCCGAGCATGACCATTCAGTCCTGCTGTCATCGTGAAGTTATCTTCTAGACACCCTGAAAGGGAGTTTTCGACAGAAGTATGATCAAGTGGTTAGGAGATAGACATTTTGATTTTTAGTGTATCATTAACTCATGTCCCTAAAAGGAAAATTTCCTGTGAGGACGTTAAGGACCCTATAGTTAGTTAGACATTTTGATACAAGCTCAATATTAGGTCTGTATCTAGCTTAATTTTGTATCAGGGTATGGAATGGCAGGAACTGGCTAAAATTGAAATGTGAGTTGGACGTGTTCGGACTAGCTTCACGTTATGATTCGTGAGATAACTCAAAAAAAAGAAGAAAAAAAAACCAAAAAAGCAAAAAGCAGGTAAGCCGTTTTTCTCGCGTGGACAACGTCCCTGATGCCCATCGCAACGATTCTCCTCTTTTGGAATTGGTGCATGGTTGACAATCGTCTTAAAATGAAAGCATAGTTGACAATAAATCGATCGTTTTAGAGTTAGTGACAAATTCGTGAACAATTGTAACACATAGCCTAACATCCTCGTGTTGTCAAGGTTTTGATGTAGATAGTTGTTGATCATGTTGTGTCTTCCCGCCAGGCTCAGAAGAAGGAACTGTACACGCTGGTTGGGGAGCTGGAGACCAAGCTGAACGAGCGCGTGAAGAAGATCACGCGCCTGGAGAAGACGGTTAACGACATGCAACGCTCGCTCAACAAAACCAACACCCAGGTGTCCGCCCTGCAGGAGCAAGTCGACCTGATGCAGCGACAGATGATGGCCTTCGCCAACGCCACCGCCATCACCGCGTCCCCAAGATTCGACCTCGCCGCTACCATAGCTACGCCAGGTTCAAGGTCGTCTCAAGATCAGGTCAAGGTCAAGCAGCTGCCGTCCACGCCACGTCCACCTGGGGGAGGAACTCTGGGTCTGCCGCCTATCGCTTTTTCGCCGACTGTACAGGCCCAGAACAGGATGAACTTTCCGCCTAACACGAAATAGGGCTGTGATATAGACTGACAGAGTTTGAAATTATTCATCTTCAAGCGCTAATAAAGATTCAGTCACACACTAAAAAAACATCGTTGTAAGGTATTAACTGTTGATTGTGTACATATGTACTTTATATCGCATATGTAAATGGCAGACTGAATCATCTATTCACAATATGTATGTGAACCCTTTGAAGAATAAAAACCGAGGTGTTGTCAGTTACAACACTAAATTAACGACCCCTACTCCTATAGCTGCTTGAAAAGACAAACACGCTATAGGCCCTACTGTCGTTATTGCACATCTATAAAAAGGGCTGGGGCTATATAGAGTCCTGATTTGGCCTATATGGTCCGCTGGACCCAAAAAGCAACAACAATCAATCAATCATATACTGCCATAGCTGCAAATACAATGCACACCTGTTTAATTTGCTTTGAATCAAAGTTTGATGAACCGGTGAAGTAATGTGTACGCTTGTGCTTTCTTGTGCCATTTCTAGATGTGTTGAGCGACTAGCACCTCGCTCATTAAGACTGATGCATGATCAGTATGTAAATCGTAGACAAGTACTGCTGTGGTATAAATTAGTCTAATGTATTGCGCATGACAACATGGCGGAGCTCTGATGAAAAACAACAACTGGTGTGATAGTTTTTGATTGTCTTCAGTCTTGTCCAAATAAATCTCTGTAGCTGTTACTTGAACATTTTTGCGAAACATGATGTGCTTTAGACACGATATAGTTATAATTAACTGAACGCTTATTCATGTGGTTGACTCTTGGCAAGGGAGGTAGTGAAAGCTATACTGACATGCACGGAAGTTCAGTGACGACAATCAAACGCACGAAACTGAACTTTGTATCACCCCTTTGCCCGTCTCGAGTGATGATATTTTTGTCTCAAGTGTCATGCTACTGGAAATGGGATTTGTGAAAGTAGGGACGGTGACACGTGGAGAGGAGTTAATTTTAGACCAACAACACTAGCATGGCCCCGTGACTTATGGTTTCTCTGCACGTGAGACAGGTTATCTTGGTCACAGCGCGCGCGACCTCAGCACAGGCGCAAGACTGTTGCACACAGTAAAAGTCGTGAAAACCAACGTTTTGGGGGCCAGTACAGTCAGACCTGTCTATAACGACCACCCAAGGGATTAATTAAAAGTGCTCCTTATATACAGGTGGTCGCAATAGACAGGTTAATTGTGTGGGAAAGACCCTCTTGGGGGGTGCTTCTTCAATGTGCAGGTGGTCGTCACTATCAAGAGGTGGTCACCAGGACAGGTGCGACTGTACATGCACGGTAGGCCTACTATTGATAGCAGAGATCGGGTCAAAGCAAGCACAGACTAATTTTAGTCATTTAGTTGACTCGTTCAAATAAATCAGTGGTTCATTTTCAATGTCGTTTGACCGGCATGTCAAAAACTGACTGGGCACTGGATGAATTCATTTGAGAGATGTTGATTATTCTGGGCAGCAAAGTTTGAAGAGCCCGATCATTTTCGCAGAGCTTGGCAGGTTCTGTGCCTTTCATCTGAACCTTCTTTGTGTCGACAACCGTTGACTGGCCCGGCTCTGACTCTCGGATGATCCTCCTGAAAGTACTGAGAGAGAGAGAGAGAGAGAGAGAGAGAGAGAGAGAGTAAGTAATTTATTCGTCAGATTTCTCAATAAGCCCCAGGCCCCAGCCATAGTAACTAAGTGCATGTTTATGCCAGACGGCTCTTTGATGCACTGTGGCACCAAAGATATTCCGTGCTGCAACGTAGTATGTTACAGAATATCGTAGGTGCCACGTACGACGAAAGGACACCTTCGGTACCAACGAACATTGTCCCTACATTGCAGATGACCTATCAAGCAAGATGCACTTTGGTAAAGATAATAGACAGACAGTAGAACAATCGGGTTGTCCTGCCTTGGGTGTTAGCTCGCATACCTGTATCAAAGTGGGACTCAAACATGATAATCGCCGTCATTTTCAGTGGCTGGGAATCGATCAAGTGACCAAGAGTTACCTGGCAGTGGAGTTCCGAGTAGACTCACCTTTGCTCTGACTTCGGCAAAATGTGTCTTGATTATGAACTGGTCAAATTATCTACCAGGCTTGTCAGTTCAGATTCTTGCCTCTATTGATAACCGCCGGTAACCTCGACTCGACTGAGAAGGATTAAATATCCATGGAAAATGTGACGATTTTACCAATTGGTCTAAGGTATAAACGTTTGGTTGAGATACACACCGTAATCTCTTTCTGTGCTGACACTGTACTCTCTTGCCCAAAGAATACACAACAGCGTTAATTTAGTTTGAACAATTTCGTTTATAAGTGGATAACTATATATTGTTCAAAATTCACAACATCCTCTATTTATCACAGGTTAATTAATAAATAGATGCCCACAATGGGAGAACACAAGTCATTCTTCTTCAAAAGTTTCTGGTGAAAAACACAGTATTTAGAACATATGATGACGATGAGTTATAGTGTTAGACGCTTAGCTTGAGGTCGAAGAAATAATGAAGACAGGATGACGAACAGCAAATGTTGGGACGACGACGATCCAGTGACGACAGGTCGACGTAGACAACAGGTACAGCAGGTTACACCAAGTGGTTATTCTTCATCGACGAACAGGTTAGCAAATTCAGTGTAGATATAGATATAGGTATACAAATAAAACAGCTGATCCAATCCTCGGTGAAGAGAATTCAGTGTCTGCCTAGAAAGAAAGTGTGTGTATCTCAACCAAACGTTTATACCCTAGACCAATTGGTAAAATCGTCACAGAAAACTTGATCAAGTATGAACCGTAGAATGTAGTCACTGGGAGTGGGATACTCGTATACCGTGAGGCTAGAGTAATCAGTCACAATATGGTAAATCAGGAATCCCAGTTGTGAGTAATATGGGACCCTCCACCACGGAATGAGTCGCATGTCACCTTTGCATGATGTTCATATTTTTCAATTTTCCTAAAGAATGTTTTATGCTCTATCCAGTGGTGAAAACCGTTTGAGAAAAGAGCGAAAGCTGTTTGAGTTACAAGCCTGTGACTAAGGTGACCCTCACACTGTTACCAGACACTCCCCGGACTTATATTAAGCCTAGCGCAGAACCGTGCGAGGTGACATGCGACTCATTTCGTGGTGGAGGGTCACATATATAGTTATTCTTGGAAGGTTTTAAGAGTACCAACAAAACTTCAAAAAGAAAAACCGTCAACAACAACTAAAAACAAGTTAAGAAAGCTTTTCTCTGTTGCTAATTTAACAGAATGCAAAGTAATTTCAGTAGGCCTACTTTGACTGATTGCACGTTGTTGTAAAAATTGTGTTCTCAGTCTTGACCAACGACGAGTGTTGACTGGAACGCTCTGTAATATTATCATTGTGACTGATACTATAAGGCATGGTGTTTTATGATCTCATGTTAGCAAACAGTTATTATCGCATCGTTTTTCAGTGCTGTATGTAGGCCTGCTGTGGTGTTGTGTCTGCTTTTACAGGTATAATTCGTTCAGTGTTTCATGTACAATAAAAAAAAAGTGTGTTACCTTCCAATCGCTTGTTTTTCTTTCTTTCTTTACTGATGGCTTCGTTGTTAAGTTTACGATAACACGTCTGTAGTGGTATTATGTTGCGACTTAACAACGATTCCGTGACTGAGTACTGATAACCCAGTATGACTCAAGATGGACAGTTGTTCGTGACAGCTGTTGATTGAAATATCCAACAGCCATACTGATTAATCTATTGATAATTCAGCGTTCAAAGTAAAAAGAATAAACCCCAAATAATCGTACTTTGTATTTGTCTTATCACTCGGTTGTTATTACCTGGTATTTACTACTCCCGTTGCTTTTTGATGTCCTCTTAACATATCACGCGGGACAGTAGTTTTATCGATCCGACTGCTTGCCTCAGTATCGGCCTTTACACAATCATAGCAACATCATCAACAGGCACTTGACTTGCTGCAATTCAGAAAATTAATGTTCGTGGGTATTTGTTTCTTATTCTGTTCGCCCATTACGCTTTCTTAGTACTCCAAGAAACCTTTACTGGTAGCACAGTCGGGCGCCTGTGCTCAGTCACAAAATCGAGCTGATTAGCATCAGGGGAGAGAATCGAAAGTTTGACCTTCGGGCGGAGTTTTGCCCCATGCAAACGATGGACACTTCCGTCCGCGATTGGCTTCCGGCACGCAGAATAAGTAAACATACAGGTTGTTGACGATGGAGGGGACAAGTAGTGGACGGAGCGGCAACATTTGACTTGCTGGCCGCTGCCCTCGAGACTCTGGGAGGGGAACCGATACACAGAGAGGAGGAGTAATGAAGAATCGGCGCGATGGTGACCTGAGGACCAGCGGCGCGCGCTTTCAGAGCACCTGTCGTCTGCCATAGTGCCAGACATTGATTAACATAAATGAAATCTGATCCACATCGCTAGCAAGCAAGGTAAGAACATTAATCATCAATCACTCAAGGGAGTTTTTTGTTGATCGACATCACTGGTGTGAAAGCACGAAAGGCTCATTGTGTGAATATTGAGTGATAACCGCACCAATCACGTTGAAGTCTGTGTCAGACCGTTCGAAGTCAGACTATATAATATACACTTCGTCTGCTCGAGTATCTATATCTGTAGAATAACTTCGTATGATCCATAAATAGCAACGTATGTTTGCAAGAGGTGAACTGTAGAGAACTATCGACATGTTAGCATAACCCAGCGGGTTAGGGGGAAGAATTTACCCGATGCTCCCCAGCATGTCGTAAGAGGCGACTAACGGATTCTGTTTCTCCTTTTACCCTTGTTAAGTGTTTCTTGTATAGAATATAGTCAATGTTTGTAAAGATTTTAGTCAAGCAGTATGTAAGAAATGTTAAGTCCTTTGTACTGGAAACTTGCATTCTCCCAGTAAGGTAATATATTGTACTGCGTTGCAAGCCCCTGGAGCAATTTTTTGATTAGTGCTTTTGTGAACAAGAAACAATTAACAAGTGGCTCTATCCCATCCCCCCCCCCTTTCCCCGTCGCGATATAACCTTGAACGGTTGAAAACGACGTTAAACACCAAATAGGAGAGTGTCTTGTTTCTAGTGTTGATACAGCAAAATATGTTGGAATAAAAAACTGATTCAGTGATTGTATACTTGATGCAAAATTACAACATTCTCTCTCTCTCTCTCTCTCTCTCTCTCTCTCTCTCTCTCTCTCTCTCTCTCTCTCTCTCTCTCTCTCTCTCTCTCTCTCTCTCTCTCTCTCTCTCTCTCTCCTGTCTTGTGTGTGTTTGTGTGTGCATGTTTTTTTTCTGAATGTGAAAAAATTACTGCAGTAAAATAATGGTCTTTTCTGCTAAATAAGTGCTGACTTGAACCTTTCATGTGAGCCTGCAGTACAGCTAACATTTAAAAAAAAAAATCACAAAAGGTATCAAAGAACTCCACTATTATAGGGCATTGAAACAGTGTAAAATGTCAGCCAGTGACCTTTACTTTTCTTTTCAGCCAAATAGTTGCCCAGACATGATAGAGTGTTTTACACTTATATAGACATGAAATGCAAGGGTCTCTGCTGCTATTGATTTATCATTTGGCACTTGCAGGATCGTGTTTCATCATTGACAGTTCTGCAGAGCTGGCAGACAAACATCACCATGATTCATTTGCGTGGAATGAAGGTGCCTCGGGGCAACAAAGGGGGTCCACTCACCAACTTCTATGCCTCGTCAGGGTTCGGACCCCCTAACACCACCGAACAACTGCGGCGTGGCGTTCTTTTGGCAACAGTCGCCTCTGTACTCGTCCTAGTAGGGTCGATTCTGACGTGGCTAGGTGAGAGTTTTCGTACGAGTGTTGGTTTCACAACCCAGCTGCATTTGTGTCAGTGGTTTTGTTCAAAACATGTATACATTCACTGAAAAAGTTAAGGTGAGGCACTATTAAAGCAAGTCCCTATTCATCTGTATGCCTGCAATGTTAAAAGTAAACAAAAATAATACAGTGGAACCCTTCATTTGAGAGCCCTTTTTCATATGCTGGTTTGTTTTTTCCGGCTTCAGTCTTTTTAGTTATTTTAAGAAGGTGCGTCTGATAATAGAAAGCACATCCAAGCTTGGAGCCTAGTTCTTGTTTCACTATAGAACGTGGCGCCATTTATAAGGGGGGGGGGGGGGGGGGTGTGTGTTAAAAATGGGGTTCGACTATGTACAGCTACATTCTTCAAACTACGGGCAATATTTAATAGATTACTTTAGCACTTTTAGTGCCTGTACTCTCTGTGTGTTTGCTTTACTTTTGAATTTGACCTTATAGCACTTCTATTCAAGACCAGTGATTTACAATTAACAATAGCTAGATTTAGAGACAAGAAAAAAGCCCACCACTTTCTCTTCACCACCTCATTTTCTCTTGCCCGCTGGGATGCGCGCGCACAACGAAACTCAACAGTGTGTGTTAAAAAATGTCGCGGTTTAGACTGACGCCAGCAGAGAAGTTCTGTTCGCAGAAGAAGCGCGATGTGCGATTAATTTGCAACCCGAAGCTCTACTAATACAATTTATAACTGTTCAAAGTGAGACAGTTCACAAATTAAGGTCTGCCCTATAAATATAAGTATTCTATTTATATTAGGGAAGAAATAGAACTCTAAAGTCGTGAAGCGGCAACCGGCTCCGGGCCGCCATCTTTGATTTTCCCAAGCGCAACCTAGGCAAATGTATGCTACAGAAATGCAGTGAAAGGTCGACTTTAGCGTCCACTCCAGACCTTAAAGTAGGAAGATATGAACAGTTAAAATAACGATCAGGTAACCTATATCCAATAGATTAAAGGTTTCGATACAGAAATAACCAAAACATGATTACAAAGTCAACGAAAGTAGATTCATAGAATCGCCCAAATCAACGAAAGTCGTTTGTGTTTTTGGTGTGAACTTCGTTTCACCACCAACCGGAAATGACGTGTACGCAACATTTGTGATGTAGCACTTCCTTATATGGCATGAAACGAATTTGTGGTTGGTTGAAAAATGCCCAGTGATCGCGCTAGGTATTTTTCAAACCGGTATGACGTCATGAGCTGGCTACAAGGCTCTCACGAAAATCGGTAAGCTTGCCAAAGCAACCAGTAAAAGACAAACAATGACTTACAATACATTAAATCAATGTCAGTGATATGCGGACGTTTTTTCTCCCCCCCCCCCCCCCCCCTCAAAGCAACTGTCGCACAACTTGACAGTGACACATCAGCAGCCGCTGTGAGAGAGAGAGAGAGAGAGACTTCCGAAATAAAATAGGAAAGCAAATAGTAATCACGCAACTGGAAGACTTACTAGTTACTTACTGTTACAGTTTCACTTTCGCCTAGTCTTTGTTGTCAAAAAGTTTTCACGCGCAGAGCCAACAGCATTTCTATGACTTAGCGATTTTGAATGGTCTTCGAGAGATGAATGTTGAAAATTTCGACAACCTCTTGTGTAACCATTTTTTTTACGTGTTTTTTTGCAGTCTTCACAAAACATGAGAAAGTTCTCCCCCTCCCCCTCTGTCCGCAACCACAGAAACTCTTTGCACCATTTTTCCTGAAATCGTTTGACAGTGGAAGATGCCGATGTTGGTTTCTTTGCCGCCGCTTGAGACTCGGGCTCTGCAGATGTACTAGGCCGTGAAGTACTTTCACTTTCAGTTCTTTCATTCAAAGGCCTTTTCTCACCTCTTGGGGGTAGAAAAGACAGTAAAGATCGTTGCTTCTTCATCGCAATCGACTCGCCTCACAATAATCAACTGTATGTAGACAAAGATCTAAGCTGGTGTGAGTACGTGATTTCCCGGTATGATGCTATGTCGGCTATAGTTAGACGCCGTCCCTTATAACATAAACTGAAAGATTTTACGATGGACCGGGAACCGAAAGAAATGGCGCGAAAAGTATGATGTCTGATTTTTGACGTCATGTTTGACACCTTGACATCAAGTGTCATCAATGGAGACATAATCGCAACATTGTAGCGCTGTCACAACAAGCCATCCAAATCTCTCTCTCTCTCTCTCTCTCTCTCTCTCTCTCTCTCTCTCCCTCGTACTGACAAACGATTTTTGTAATTACTACTTTTTTTTTTTACCGGTCAAACCAAATAACAATCGGTACGTCTGACCGACATCCACTTTTTTTCCCGGTATTGGCGAATCTTAACCGGTAAAATACCGGAAATTACCGGTAAACGCGATCCCTGAATGCCTGTACTAAATAAGCCTATTTTCTGGAAATAATTCTGTCAGGTTGGTTGTACACGAGGTGGTCGCTTCAGGGGCAGGTTTGACTGTATTATGTTTTCCTGGTGGCCACCTGATGTTTAGTATGCTAACCACGTTTCTCTCTCTATCGCTCTCGCTGACTCATACAGTATTTAATGTGTAGAAAATGTGACCAGCTGTATTATGTTTTCCTGGTGGCCACCTGATGTTTAGAATGCTAACCACGTTTCTCTCTCTATCGCTCTCGCTGACTCATACAGTATTTAATGTGTAGAAAATGTGACCAGCTGTATTATGTTTTCCTGGTGGCCACCTGATGTTTATAAGTATGCTAACCATGTTTCTCTCTCTATCGCTCTCCCTGACTCATACAGTATTTAATGTGTAGAAAATGTGACCAGTTGTATTATGTTTTCCTGGTGGCCACCATGTTTTATGTGCTAACCATGTTTCTCTCTCTATCGCTCTCGCTGACTCATACAGTATTTAATGTGTAGAAAATGTGACCAGCTGTATTATGTTTTCCTGGTGGCCACCTGACGTTTAGTATGCTAACCATGTTTTTCTCTCTATCGCTCTCGCTGACTCATACAGTATTTAATGTGTAGAAAATGTGACCAGCTGTATTATGTTTTCCTGGTGGCGACCATGTTTTATGTGCTAACCATGTTTCTCTCTCTATCGCTCTCGCTGACTCATACAGTATTTAATGTGTAGAAAATGTGACCAGCTGTATTATGTTTTCCTGGTGGCGACCATGTTTTATGTGCTAACCATGTTTCTCTCTCTATCGCTCTCCCTGACTCATACAGTATTTAATGTGTAGCAAATGTGAACAGCGTACTTTGAAACTGATCATTATGTTTTCAATTTGCAGTGTACACAGAGGTGTTTGGTAGCAAAGTTCCCATCATGGGCCCACTGGTGCTGGCACTAGGATGTCTGCTGGTGGTGCTGTCCACAAGGCAGTTCTACATAGTCTGGAAGATCAAAAGCACCACCCCTGCTGCTGATAAGGTCAAGTAAACACATGTCACAAGAAACTATCCCACTCATGTCACAAGAAACTATCCCACTCTCAGGTTTATGCTTCCTATTGCTTGGCGACAATATTGCTTGTTTGTCTAAAGCTTACTTTCAGCTAATTGTAAAGAGTGTGAAAAAAATTATTTACTCCCAAGCAGCTGACTAAGACATTGATGATTGTAGCTTAAATATTGCTTGTTTGTCTAAAGCTTGCTTTCAGCTAAATGTAAAGAGTGTGAAACATAATTTATTCCCAAGCAGCTGACTTAGACATTGATAATTGTAGCTTCCATTTTGCTTGTTTGTCTAAAGCTTGCTTTTAGCTAAATATAAATCAATCAATCAATATGAGGCTTATATCGCGCGTATTCCGTGGGTACAGTTCTAAGCGCAGGGATTTATTTTTTTATTTTTTTATTTTAATTTTATGCAATTTATATCGCGCACATATTCAAGGCGCAGGGATTTATTTATGCCGTGTGAGATGGAATTTTTTACACAATACATCACGCATTCACATCGGCCAGCAGATCGCAGCCATTTCGGCGCATATCCTACTTTTCATGACCTATTATTCCAAGTCACACGGGTATTTTGGTGGACATTTTTATCTATGCCTATACAATTTTGCCAATCGTGGGATCTTTAACGTGCACACCCCAATGTAGTGTACACGAAGGGACCTCGGTTTTTCATCTCATCCGAAAGACTAGCACTTGAACCCACCACCTAGGTTAGAAAAGGGGGGAGAAAATTGCTAACGCCCTGACCCAGGGTTCGAACTCGCAACCTCTCGCTTCCGAGCGCAAGTGCGTTACCACTCGGCCACCCAGTCCTCTATATAAAGAGTGTAAAAGAAATAATTTTCACCCAAGCAGCTGACTTAGACATTGATAATTGTAGCTTACTGGACTAGATAAAAACTTTGTATTTAAGATGTTTTTGATGCTGCCCCTAACGTACGGGGTGTCCCCCTTTTAACCCCTTCCCTGCCACAGTATAATAGCCTTTTGGTATTGCTGTGTGCCAGGCCAAAATTATTTTTTTTTGGGTAGGTTCACTAATCTGTTCACTGCTCATTCATTTATTGAGATATCTCTTAGATATTTGGCATGTTTTTTTTTATAATACCCTTGGCTATTATGTGATATCAAAATAATAGGATTTTGTTAAAAATGTTTTTGTAAATATTGATATAATGAACTTTTTTTTTTTCACAAAACAAACAGTTTTTGGACACACACACATACATTGCAGCAGATAAAACAACACAAAACACTGCAAAAGCAGGTGAAAGTGTATAATGAAAATGAAGTCAAACATCTGGTACTCACATTACAGCCATCAAAAGTGTTCTGTGTGGTAAATCCATTAATGAATAAGGGTACCACGCCCCATTCCTCGGCCACGCCCTTTTCCTCGGCCACGCCGCCCCCGCGAACTCGAGCCCCTACCACGACCACGACCTCTCACGACAGGAGGGGGTGCGGTACATGTGCTAGGAATAGCATGGTCAGAAACTTCGGCAGCATCAGACTCAGTCTCGGAGTCACTTTCAGTTTCTTTTTTGAAGTTCGAGTCATTTTCGTCTTCATCACCCACAGCCTCCGACAAATTAAGAGGGTGGTGCTGGTTGCTGTCTGTCTCATCGTCGTCGGAATCGCTGTCATCTAGTCCTCCTAAGTCTTCATCGCCACTATCATTGTCGTTCAACACTTCTTGCAGAGCTTCTAGCGCACTGTTGCGCTTGAAGACAGGCCTGCGGGTTGAACTTCGACTTTTGTCAGCCATCTTGAATACGATAAAAGGTCTGGAACTTTCTCCGAGTTTTCGTCACGTGATACGAACTTCTGCGGACGGTCCAAGGGAAATCACTACTTTTTAGCAACCCTATGCTAGATCTTGGAGCAGTTTTCCACGCTTACCTCCCATTTAAAATTTCAAAATTTCGCCGACACAAATCCCACGTACGAGATACGGTTATGGGCATACGACTAAGTCTTCAAGTGGAATTACATTTTACAGAGGTTATAATCAAAAAGTCCAATAAAACACTGGGTCTTAAAAGAGAGGGAGTCTTAAATTGGGGGTCTTATGAGTGGGGTTTTACTGTGCCAATCTCTAAGGCCAAAAAAAAAAGTTTTATGTTTCTGGTCACCCGACCCTACCTAGTTTTTTCCTGCCGACCCTAGACTTTTTTTTATTGCATTTGTAAAAGAAAAAAAGCGTCAAAACGAAAGTAACAGATGGCAGACGTCACAAGGGGGATAACCCCGCATCCCTTTTGTCTCATTTGTTTTGTAATGTGTTGTCTTTCTCTTTGTATAGTAAGTCTAGTCTCTTCGCGTCACTGTATCGTTATTTTCTACCCTGACAAAAAATTTTTTTTTAAAAATCCCAACGTACCTACCCTATTTTTTGTAGCCATGTTACCAGAAACATACAACTTTTTTTGTGTGGCCTAAATGCTGATATGTGTATTCATGTGTAGCGGTTAACTTTTACAGACGGATGGTGGTCAAACAGACGACGACGAGATGCCCTGTGGAAGCATGCTGGAGATGGACACCTATGATGCAAGGTATGGGCACATATGTGACCCTCCACCACGGAATGAATCGCTTGTCACCTTTGCATGATTTTCATATTTTTACATTTTCCTAAAGGTTTTTTTATGCTCTATCCAGTGGTGAAAACCGTTTTAGAAAAGAGCGAAAACTGTTATAAACCTGTGACTAAGGTGACCCTCACACTGTTACCAGACACTCCCCGGACTTATATTAAGCCTAGCGCAGAACCGCGCGAGGTGACATGCGACTCATTTCGTGGTGGAGGGTCACATATCACCTTACCCTGACCAATACCTGTACAGGTAAGTTTTGAATTTACCTGTACAGTGGTACCTGTGATGTGAGGCCCTCCGATGAGAGGACACCTCCCAACACAGGAAACCTTCTGCAGTCCCTCTGTAATCATAACCAAAATGTACCTGTCATGGAAGGCCACCTCCAATGCAGGGACACTTTCGGGTGGTCCCAAGGGTGTCCTTTTGTCAAAGGTAACACTGTATTACCAGATGAATGTTTGGAAGACATGCACTCCCCAGCAGTCTAGGCTTGTCTCATCAAAATATCAGATCCTATGGAAAATTTGGTAGCTGTTAATGTTCATAGTGGTAAATTTGATTTGTCATTGATGTGGCTTTCCCACTACATAAATTAAAGAATGTAAAGTGTGCTTGCAGATTTCTGTTGTCATTCGTGTACCTTGATTCAATCAGATGAACATTCCTTGTCTTTGATGCTAAGTGTTAATTTACAGTGTTTGTGAAAGCTTTTCATGGGGACAGAGACTGATGCATGATAGACAATTGAGTGGTAATGCACAGGATCGTTAAGTTTTGACCTACAGCAGTCCCTCTCATGAACGGACACCCTTGGGCCATAGCAAAACTTTCCGTACATTGCAGGTGTCCGGTCACGGGAGGGGTGACCACACCACCCTCTCCCCCATACACTCACACAGTGACACACAAACAACAGGATTGAGTCTATGCTAATCGCTTCTTGTGGCTACTAAACAATAACAATAAACTCCTAATACTTCTTTAAACGTTCTGTAAAAATGATTTGTATGAAAAGTGTTGAAAAGAAGAGATAAAATAAATCCTCAAGGCAGTGAACACACTCACCATGCACTGACATACGAAAGCAGCCACACAAACACAGCACAGAGGAGCGTGTGCAGATGCTTTGCAAGAATAAGCTTGAAAACCAGTTTGAATGAATAGCAGCAGATAGAGCTGCATGTCATAATCATGTAATTTATTTTCTTCTTGTCTGGCTTTATTGACTGCATGCTGATCATGTGGCATGGCAGTGACTTTTCACTCTTCAGTCGGAAATACACTGTACACAACACAGCTCTCACTCTCCCTCACTACTGCCTACCCCGTGACAACTGATGCTTGGAAATTGTGTGGAAGAGTACACCTCTCTATTTCTCTCCAATGCTCTTCCTGCTGACATGCAGTGACACCGGACACACCACAGAGTTTAGCCAGCTAACCCTCCACCCCCCCACCCCTCTCTCTCACTCCCTCGATCCAGCCATGTACTGTTTGGGGCTGTGGCCAGAGAGGCCAGCTGCACTGTTCACTCAGAGCAAAACCAGTTGACTGTGTCGTAACTTTTGACAAAGCAAGACAACTGAAGGGTTCACAGATTAGGCAACCGACTCACTGGTCAAGGCTGAGGGGAAACAAGAGTATCTTGTCAATGAAAAAGGTTACACACAGGCACACGATGCTGAGAACTGTGGCCGGTTTTTCACTCTCTTTCGCTCAGGACCTTCATCGACTGTGGTTTTTATATTTAGTCAAGTTTTGACTAAATATTTTAACATCGAGGGGGAATCGAAACGAGGGTCGTGGTGTATGTGCGTCTGTCTGTCTGTGTGTGTGTGTAGAGCGATTCAGACTAAACTACTGGACCGATCTTTATGAAATTTGACATGAGAGTTCCTGGGTATGAAATACCCGAACGTTTTTTTCATTTTTTTGATAAATGTCTTTGATGACGTCATATCCGGCTTTTCGTGAAAGTTGAGGCGGCACTGTCACGCCCTCATTTTTCAACCAAATTGGTTGAAATTTTGGTCAAGTAATCTTCGACGAAGTCCGGGGTTCGGTATTGGATTTCAGCTTGGTGGCTTAAAAATTAATTAATGACTTTGGTCATTAAAAATCTGAAAATTGTAAAAAAAAATAAAAATTTATAAAACGATCCAAATTTACGTTTATCTTATTCTCCATCATTTGCTGATTCCAAAAACATATAAATATGTTATATTCGGATTAAAAACAAGCTCTGAAAATTAAATATATAAAAATTATTATTAAATTTTTTTTTTCGAAATCAATTCAAAAACACTTTCATCTTATTCCTTGTCGGTTCCTGATTCCAAAAATATATAGATATGATATGTTTGGATTAAAAACACGCTCAGAAAGTTAAAACGAAGAGAGGTACAGAAAAGCGTGCTATCCTTCTTAGCGCAACGAATACCCCGCTCTTCTTGTCAATTCCACGGGCACTGCCTTTGCCACGGGCGGTGGAGTGACGATGCTACGAGTATACGGTCTTGCTGCGTTGCGTTGCGTTCAGTTTCATTCTGTGAGTTCGACAGCTACTTGACTAAATATTGTATTTTCGCCTTACGCGACTTGTTGTTGTTAACGTCCAACAGACAAGAATAAAGAGCACAGTGCAGTTTCATGTTAGCATCTTCGCATGTACTCCACTACTGACCAAAACTACCCCCCCCCCCCCCCCCCCCCTCCTGATGGGTACACGTGCACTCAAGTTATCAGTGACTGTCATCACGCCATTGCGGCTGTGATCTTTGTACCGAGAGCCGGACTGCTCTGTTATCGATTTTGTTGTGGTGAAAATTTGACGATGGTCTGTCCGTACATTGGAGGTATGACCTGCTGTTGGGACCGAAAATGAGTGTCCGCGTCCACGTTTTGCAGGTGTTCGTTTAAGGGGGGGCAAATATAGAAGGAAAACACTCCGTGCCGAGCAAATGTGTCCGTACATGTCAGGTGTCCGCTCACGCCGGGGGCCGTACATTGCAGGGACTGCTGTACCATCACAGTTCATGTGAGAAATTACTACATGGCTTGCTGTGTCATACCGGATTTACATGAGTTGCTTTTTAAAACATTGAACTACGAGTGAAAGCGAGCTTTTCAAGACTTGAAAAAGCAACGAGTGTAAATCTGGTACGACACAACAAGCCATGTAGTATTCTGTTTATCCTGCAGACTGTACTAACGTGTATTTGACTCAAAACGTCTCGCAGTCGAGGCGTACAAATTGAAGACGCTTCTTTTTTAACCTCAATCTCTTCCAAAGCCGTATGCAATCTTTCACGTTAAAGCAAAGAAACGTCACTTTAGAAAAAACTCTTTCAGAGGAAACAGCAGGTGCAAAAGTGTCTCCATAATGACGTTTGTCTCGGTGACTTTGGCATCATAAGCAGTGAAAAAGCAGGTCCCTGCCGGACTAGTTTGACACAACCTCTTTTACATGATATACATGGGTGTGGTTTGAACTATCTTGTTACCTCATGAGTGATCTCTCTCACGTATGTATAGGATACAATTATGTATCAATTGAACATTAGAGTTTCCTTCTTCGAGCCATGTGATGTCAATTAGTCCGACAAAAACTCATATTTAGACAGCTAGCAGAGATTGTGAAAGAGTGCTTGTTTTTGTGCATTCAAATTTTAACTAAAATCCATTGATACATAACTGTTATTTGTGATTAGAATTGACCAATATGTAGAGGTTACACGCCGAGTCTCAGTGATTATTAAAAATAATGGTCGAAGTTAGGGGATCATGAAAAATGCGAGCTTTAGCGAGCTTTTTCATGACTGCGAACTGAGACCATTATTTTTTATAATCACTGAGACGAGGTGTGTAACCTCTTTATTCCTCCTTTCTTCAGTTATTCAAAGAAAAGAGGAGTTTTTTTGCGAAAGTTTGATCGAATCCTGTTCACTCAACCAGTCAACCTGCGCAGGCGATCGATTAATGCGCGGTTGTATAGTTCCGTGCAAATCATTCCATTCTGTTAACACTTCTTGTCAGTTTTCCTATTTTGGACTAAAATCAAGTACACAGATATGCTGTTATTCTGCTGTGGCGGCAAAGGTAGATATTGTGTGTTCTGTATATGTTTTGGTATCGCTTAGGATAATGTTCTTTCGTCAAATGGGACTAGCAGACGAACTTTTGCACCCATGTTCCAACGTTAAAAACTGTATGAAGTTCAGTTTTCTGGGAGAAATAGTGTATGAAACTGCTTTATGTTGTTTAAATTGATGAGATGTGTGCATTTGGTTGCGTGTGATCTGTTTATTAAATGAAATATTGTTGAAAACTGACTGTCGGATTGCAGTCTGTTGTCGAAGAAACTGAGTGAAAAGAAGGGGAACTACTCTTGTCGCTAGACAAAGTATGAGTTACTTGCCTTGCGGGAAATTGCTTGTGATGAACGTTTGAGCACGGCAAATCTAGATTCGGAAAACAACCGAACTCATGGATTTTATATGAAGATTCATGTGTTCAGGCCTGTAGTTGTTAATTTAAATGCGGTATGTTTGTATTGTTTGCTCCAGAGATGTATACTTCGTACGTTAGAGCGTTCGGAACTTTTCAGTCGCAAAAAGTAGTACCGAAACAGAAAAACTTCTCAACCCATTGCACTATCGAGGATTCAGGCTGTTGCTGGGTCGTTATTTGTTTGGTTGCTGGGTCATTATCGAAAAATAACTACCCCTACAAGTTTACAGAGGTAAAGAAGCAGAGGGGGGAATAAATCGTTTTACACATATCTCTTCAGTCATTGTTCACCTCGTCTGTGTAAAATGTAATATTTCAGTCAAATATACAATTAAACATAATGTTTGATATTCGGAGTTGATTGATGCACAGGATCCAAGTAGAATTAGTGAGATTGCTGAATTGCAGGTGTAAGTTTGGAAGAGTTTGGAGGGAGACAGGTGCAGGAAGTGAAACAGAAATGTAAATCCGGATTAATATACACTAAGTTCATGGTTTTATGCACATAGTGCAACAAAACTCAGAATGTGAACAAAAGTGCTGAGAGTAGCTAAGACTTTGCACTGACAAGACATAGTGACACTGATAGGAGCTGTCACAAGAAAGAGTGACAGTGGTGCAAAAGATGAAACCGCCCACGACAACCAGAGAGGGGAAAAGAATTGGCTTGATATTTACAAGTGTTTTGCTTTGATCTGTCCTGTACAGCCAACAGGATTCGCTACCAGACTACCTACAATCACAAGCACAGAAGTACAACTATTCAGTCAGCACCACCACCTACAACACCACCTACACCAACAGCTCTTCCACCACCACTGCTCATCCAGCGAATGCTGCGTACCAGTCAGTTCCAAAACCTCGTATGGCCCAACAGTGGTCAAGCGCAGGTTATGTGCCCTACAACACAATGTACCAGGTGAGACCACTGGGACCACAGTCAACACCCCATGGTGTTGCCGTTTCTGCAACCGGGACAGCCCCCCAGACAACCACCACAGTTGCTATTCCTTACTCAGCAATGATAAACAGAACTGCTGCAATATCAGCCCAGCAGTTGGCTACCACCACTGTCGCTCTTCCCTACGCAGGGCCTCTCCAACAGTATTTACCTATAGGTGTGCCGCCTCCAAAACCCACCACCACAGTCGCTCTGCCCCACGCAGGGCCGGTGTGCATAGCGGTTTCACCAGCTGCGTCTTCTCCTCCTTCCTCCACCACAGCCACAACACCGATTACTTCTGAGACAGTTACCACCGCCAGCACTACAGCGACCACAGTAATTACCTGCAGCAAGGTACACTCGTGCTCCGATCTGTGCTTCATGAGCCGGTCAGGGTCAAATGAGGTGCCCAATCCGCGTCCAGTCATTAACTACAGTCAAGTACAGTTGGAGCTTTTGGACAAAGTGGCAGCAACCATTGGGCGTATCTCCCCCACACGCCTGAATTATGCTCCAAGTACGAAGTCTCTCGGTGAGCGCAGTCCCGGGGAGCGCAATAATCACAAGAATCTCAATCTCTCTTTCTCTATAGAGAAGACTGACATTCTGGAGACGATTTAGTGTGTGCGGTCAAGCAAACAAATGGACAAAAGAATCAGTGGCACCTCCCCCCCACCCTCTGGCCTAATGCTCCCTGCCAGGAGTCCCTCGGGGAGCGCAGTACCAGTCCTGGGGAGCGCATTACTCACAAGAGTCTCAGTCTCTCCAAATTCATAGAGAAAACTGACAGTGACATTCTGGAGACTATTTTTAGTGCGTGAGGTCAGGGGGAAAAAATCTGTTGCACCTCCCCCCACCCTCTTGCCTAATGGTCCCAGCCAGAAGTCCTTTTGGGGGTGCAGTACAAGTCCCGGGGAGCTCATAATGTCACTAGAGTCCCTGGTCTCTCCATCTCCATAGAGAAGATTGCCATTCTGGAGACTATGTAGTGTGTGAAATCAAGCAAAAGAAGAAGAAAAAATCTATGACACCTACCCCTAGCACCCTGCTTAATGCTCCTAGCCAGAAGTCCCTTGGGGAGCGCAGTACCAGTCCCTGGGAGCACTTTTCTCACAAGAGTCTCAGTCTCCCCATATCCATAGAGAAGATTGACATTCTGGAGACTTTGTTGTGTGTGAGGTCAAGCAACAACAAAAAATGCACCTAACATCTATGGCACCTCCCCCGCCCTCCTGCCTATAATGCTCCCTGCCGGGAGTCCCTCGGGGAGCGCAGTACCAGTCCCGGGCAGCGCATTTGTCACTAGAGTCTCTGTCTCTCCATATCCATAGAGGTCAAGCAACAACCAGGGCCTAGCATTGTAAGTCGTTCGGCGTACTTTACGTCGAAATAACATCTCGATTTGGTGTACGCCGAAATGCAAAAACCTGTTATTCCCAAACGGTAAACCCAAACAGTCCCAGCTTTCGTTTTGTGCGCCGTTCGGTTCAATTCTCAATCGGTTTGACAGTTTGCTTGAGCACGCACTTCCTCTGGCATCGCGCGAGCATGCTTTGTGCTGGTGTTTTGTGGCTCTAGACTTAAAATAATGTCTCGAAGCGAGATTGTTGAATGTGGTCAGCCATTCAGTGGGAATGGCTCAGCCTGGGATTTTGTTCCGAAGGCAGAAGGCAAGTCAGAAGAAGTAATTTGCCGATACGGACTATGGACCGTTGGACTATGGCATAATTTAGTTGCTCAATCTTCTTTGGGGGAGGTCATTTCAGGTAAAAAAAATCTCTAAAAAATCTTCAATTTCGGGGGGCTTACTGCGAACCCCCACCAGGGGCTTTGCCCCTGGACCCCACTGGGGGCCTCGTGCGGCCCCCAGACCCCCGCCTTTGTAAGCTGAACTCACTTTTTCCGATGCTAGGCCCTGAACAACACAAAATGCACCTAACATGTATGGCACCTTCCTGCCCTCCTGTCTGTAATACTCCCAGGACGGGAGTCCCTCGGGGAGCGCAGTACCAGTCCCTGGCAGCGCATTAATACAAGAGTCCCAGTCTCTCCATCTTATCGAGGAGACTGACATTCTGGAGACTAGTGTGTGAGGTTAAACACACACACACAAATCTGCCTAATGCTCCCAGAAAGATGTCCTGATGGGGTGGGCAGCACAGTCAACAGTGGCGAAGAATCAGTCACGAGAGTCTCAGTCTCTGTGGAAAAGACTGATTTTGTGGAGATTATCTAGTGCAAGGTCGAGTAACAACAAAACATGTGATCACCATCTGATGTGCAAGCTGTTTGCAATCCATGGATGCATGCGATATTTTTGAGAACCTCTAGATTGTGAAATCTAGCCATTAAATTCTTAGTCTCCAAAGAGAGGACTGACATTCTGGAGACTATCTAGTGTGTACAGGGGTCCGATAAAAGATTTTGTGGAGCGCAAGCTGGTCTGGCTGTTTGCTATCCATGGATGCAAGTGATATTTTGAGAATGACTTGTGCGTGAAATCTAGCCACAAGTCTTCCTGGGAGAGGAGTGCCATTCTAGAGATGACCTGGTGCTTGAGATCTAGCAGAAGACTATTGTGTACAAGTAGGTCAATGTGATAATTTTGAGACCTTCGAGTGTGTGAAATCTTGCCACAAAAGTCTTGGACTGATATTCAGGAGACAATCTAGTGTGCAAGAAGATCTAGCAAAAGACTTAAGTGCACAAGCAGTTCTATGGGGACATGTGATATCTCCTTGAGGCTATCAAGTGTATCAAATCTAGTGAGACCCTATATCCTTTACAACTAGACCTGTAAGCATTTGCAGTCCATGAGTATGTGTGATTTCCTGGAGACTTCCTAGTGCATGATGAGATCTAGCTAAAGACTGTTCTGCTTACCCCAGCAGGCGTAGCCGTTTGAAACCCATGGGCAAGGGACTGCTTGAAGTCTGAATTAAGCCTCAAATTAACTGGGCAAAGTCGACTACGCAAAGTAGACTTCGTGAAGCTGGCCGCACTGAGTTTTCAATAAAAAAGACTTCACGCAGTCGACTTCAGGCTCAATTAGAGACTGCCTTTACAGCAATTTGATTGTCATTCCTGCAGGCAGGTGTTGGAAGAAAATACAAGTCTGAAGCGAGGAAGACTAATGATCGTCCCACGGAAGATTTCCAGGCAACATGACTTCACAGCCCTACGTGCACCCATGCTAGCTACTATCACCCATGCTAGCTACTATCACCTGAGTTTTACCGTGAAATGTGTTTCTCTCATCAATAATACTCACGTCGGAAGATTGTCCCATGGGTTTTCAGGCAAAGTTTTGCACAGCCTTACATGTACTCATTACATGTCGCCTATATTTTACTGTTACAGGATGCTGTAGGAAACTATTAGTTCTGAAGCAAGGAAAGATCGTCCGACAGATCAGTTCAGCAAAGGTTTCTCAGCCCCACTTTGTACCCTACTTCTGACCCCTGAATTTTGACTGTAACAGAATGTGGGAAGATAATGTAGGTCTGAAGTAAGCAGGAGTAAAAATGGTCTTTCAAAATATGATTTTCAGGCAACGTTTTCTCATCCCCACATGTAACGGTAATGTGTAATCGACTATTACAGGATTCTCAAATTTGTCTTCACCTCCTGGGAAATTTAAAGATTGTTCTATGTGTGTTACATAGACTAGAGTCACAAAAGGAGAGAGTTATGGGATATGTATACTCACGGAATAAAATAACTTAACATGTTTTAAAATTTAATATCTCAAAATCGGAAAAAGTTGCAGGAGAGCAGGGTGGTACGATCATAGAACCATCAATTCCTGAGAAGAGGAAAAAAACCGGAATGTTCTCGGTTGCTTAGTTTTTTCACAATTGGTCCTCAAAGACGCATGGTGTCATTTTGGAGTTTACTAGACTGACGCCTAAGCTTGCCGACGCTGCCGACAGCCAGTGCACGCTGTGTGTGCTGTAAACAGGAAGGCCTGCACTCTTTGACTCTCGGGGCACGTCTACCCGTACTTGAAACCTGCAAAAGGTCTGCTGCTGATCCACGAATATTGCATGAAAGTACTGCCTTTGGTTTGTCCGTTTGTTTGTGAGTGAGAACAACTCATTAAAATGTTTCTTTCTCTTTGCCCAAAACTGTCCACTCTGTCTTTCACCATGCCACGAACGTGTGTGAACGATAGACTCGTCGCAATAGGGATGTTGAGAGGAGGGATGACTTATACTGATGTTGTTAGGAGATTCGGAGTGACCAGGCAATCAGTGCACGCACAGCGCTGTCAAACACACAGTGCTAAGTTCGTAAACTCCAAAATGACACCATGCGTCTTTGAGCTCAAATTGCAAAAAAACGGAACAAGCCAGACTATTCCGGTTTTTTGCCCATAATGAGCCATTGAACAAGCTTTACGTTGGTACAAAAATCACTCCTGTAACTTTTTCCGATTTTGAGATATTACATTTTAAACAATGTTAAGTTATTTTATTCCGTGAGTATATAAGAGCTCTTCTTTAAAGGCACACTCCTTCTAGTCAAAAGAGTTCGGCTCACCGTGTCAGATCTGGCTGGGCTTTTACATGGGATAATTCAATCCCTCGACTTGCACACATACCAAAAATCAACGCCCTGACTATTTGCTGTGATGAGTTGGAATTTGTTGATTAATTGATTTTGTAAAAGCCACTAAGAAATTAATGTACAAATCCACTGTGCACAGAGAGGACTCAGTCTGTTCATTTTTGGATGTCATGACCAAGTCAAGAATGGTCTTATCCCATGTAAAAGCCCATGACCAGATGTGAAATGTTTACGCTTGAAGGGATGCCTTTAAGAACATTAGCAAGGTGTTTGCAACTGCTTTGCAAGGCATTGATTGTGATACTGTGCACACTCAACTGTTGAAATTGTTCTTTTCCATTTCTTGTTATTGTGAGCACACAGTAGTTTGATTCTTGTCTATCTATGGTGAATTAAGTTTGTGTATTTTGGTTGTTGATTTTGAATGTTAAAAAGTCTCAAGTTTTGGTGTGTGTTTTTGTAACAATTGTATTTTATTTTGTACAAAACATCATGTGCAATATTGTATAGATCTGTCTTTTTTCTTGAATCTTGTAAAAGAGAAACAGTGATTGTAATTGTGTGCAATTGTCCTCTTTTGGACACAGCATTAACTTTATGTAGTGTTAACCTGTCTGTTACATTTTACACTCTACAGCAGTATTTAATCAATCATTTCGGCGGTGAACGTTGAAACAAATGCGTAAGAATGTTTTCCTGTTTTTCTCTCCCAAAGAATCTGAGTCGTTGTGAAACACACGTGTACATATTGCACAAGAGTATTTTATAAATCATTCACTCTGTCGTGTGTGTTGACAAATATGGTTGCATGAGCATGTTTATACTTCTGTCAAAGAACTTGAGTAATTGTACAGCACACATTTGAGCTTAAAAGTTCAGTCCTTGCTGTGTCAACACTTTGGTACATTATCAACCTAGGTCAGGTGGCCAGGCTTTTACATGGGACACGACCATCCCTGTCAACAGTTTGGCTCATTAACAAGCTAGCTGAGATCTGGCCAGGATTTTACATGGGACACGACCATCCCTGTCAACAGTTTGGCTCTTTATCAAGCTAGCTGAGATGTGGCTAGGATTTTACATGGGACATGACCATCCCTGTCAACAGTTTGGCTCTTTATCAAGCTAGCTGAGATCTGGCCAGGATTTTACATGGGACACGACCATCCATGTCAACAGTTTGGCTCTTTATCAAGCTAGCTGAGATCTGGCCAGGATTTTACATGGGACACGACCATCCATGTCAACAGTTTGGCTCTTTATCAAGCTAGCTGAGATGTGGCCAGGCTTTTACATGGGACACGACCATCCCTGTCAACAGTTTGGCTCTTTATCAAGCTAGCTGAGATGTGGCTAGGATTTTACATGGGACATGACCATCCCTGTCAACAGTTTGGCTCTTTATCAAGCTAGCTGAGATGTGGCTAGGATTTTACATGGGACATGACCATCCCTGTCAACAGTTTGGCTCATTAACAAGCTAGCTGAGATCTGGCCAGGATTTTACATGGGACACGACCATCCCTCCACTTTGACACAGAAACAACACTCTGCACTTCGTGAATTGGTGAGTTCGATTTTTTTCTGAATTAATTTCTAAAATAGCAATAAATGACTTTTTACAAACTTCATTCATGAATTATTTTTATCTCTGCGCAGAGAGCGTGCCCCCAAGGTGGTTGTTTTTGGTATGTGAACAATTACGAGATGAATTAGAGTGATGGTCTTATTCCATGTAAAAGCCTGGCCACATCTCAGCTAGCTTGATAATTAATGAACCAAACCGTTTACACAGGAAGGACTGTGCATTTTACCTTTGCCTTTTGACTGTATACAGAGTAGATTATATGCACATTATTAGGGTTGTGTATACACCTGTGTTCCATACTTAATGGGAGGTGTCACGTCATATTGGAAACTGTGAATTCTCTACAATCCAAATCATGTTAACATGACTTACCTCCCTTTTGTATCCTCTCTGGGGAGTATAACTAATATAGGTCCCTGGTCGCGAGTAGGCCTACATGATTTATGTACACTAATCATGTCATTTCCAAACATCTCCCTTTCTTTTTTTGAGTTCAAAAGTAACTTGAGAACTATTCTGGTACTGGTGACTGTGATTTCAAGTTCCTGGATTTTGTTGTTGTTGTTGTTGTTGACCTTTTAGTCAATATTAATAATAACTGAAAAACTCAAATCATCTATTTATTTATTTTTCATAAACTCTAAATCTCAGTCACTCTTCATTCATGCCATTATACATCAAACAAAGAAATGACATATTGCATACCCCCCGCGGGTTAGGGGGAAGAATTTACCCGATGCTCCCCAGCATGTCGTAAGAGGCGACTAACGGATTCTGTTTCTCCTTTTACCCTTGTTAATTTGATCTTCCTCATCCTGGTAGTTGCAGTGCTTTGCTAACTCTCTGAGTGCTCTGTAAAACTCTTCTACTGTTTCACCATGTCGCTGTCTTCTCTGTTGTAGCTGTGACCTTTCGTAGATGACATTTTTCTTCACCACAAAGTAGCTGTCCAGCTTCTGAACCAGAGTATCAAAATCTGTGTCTTTCTCGTCGACTTCATCGCCGTCTTCATTCCGTGTCTTGCCAAAATTCATAAGTTATAATAAAATACTGAATCAGTCACATTTTATTTTTATTTAATATAATTATTATATTAACATATTTATTTATTTATAACATGAAATTGTTATGTTATTTAGAATAAGCAGAAGAGAGTGCATATTTCTCACTCTTCACCAAAGAAATAAGTATGAAGACATGTGACTGATAAAAAAATAAAAAAATAAGTAAATAGTATAATAAAAAAAATTATGAAACACTAGTACATACTGGTTCAAATCTGAACAATAATGGTCTTGGACTTTTTTCTTTCGGGAAAAGGAGCATTCTAGCAATCTAATTTGATTGCTGACACGTGGGACCTGCATGTATGTAATGAACTGCCCTTGAAACTTGCAGGTAGAATCTCCCATTTTTTTTGACAATGTTGCTCATGATGTGTTTGCAGATGTCTACATTTTTTGGTCCATGATCTGTGTAAAGCATGATAAAACTAACCACACTCAATGTGTTTTTCTCATCAATGATACTCACTGTAAATTTGATCACTGGGTAGTTGTTTCGAACGTGCGGCATGCAGAACCATTTTTTTTTTTTTTGGTCAGAAAAAAATCTCTCGCTGAACCTGGTTTTAAGCCCGAGCTGATAAGGGAGGTAACCTTCGTGGTGCTTGTGGTTTGTTGGACTTAACAGAACTCTGGTCATCAGAAAGTCTACCCTCGTTTAATTTTATCTTATAACTTGCATGTTTTGTCTTGCCATTACCCCCTGCAGGTTAGGGGGAAGAATTTACCCGATGCTCCCCAGCATGTCGTAAGAGGCGACTAACGGATTCTGTTTCTCCTTTTACCCTTGTTAAGTGTTTCTTGTATAGAATATAGTCAATGTTTGTAAAGATTTTAGTCAAGCAGTATGTAAGAAATGTTAAGTCCTTTGTACTGGAAACTTGCATTCTCCCAGTAAGGTAATATATTGTACTATGTTGCAAATTTTTGATTAGTGCTTTTGTGAACAAGAAACAATTAACAAGTGGCTCTATCCCATCTTCCCCCCTTTCCCCGTCGCGATATAACCTTCGTGGTTGAAAACGACGTTAAACACCAAATAAAGAAAGAAAGAAAGCATGACGATTTCTGATTTTCTGAATGTTGATTCTCATTATAAACATCACATTCTATATGCTTTTAACCTATCAGTGTATCCTTTTTCATCATGACAAAGGCTATATAGACAGACACTCAGACATTTAATTATTTTTGTAATCAGAAAAATCTTTCTTTTTTTATGTGAAACATTTTGTATGGGAACTTATGAATTTTATTAAACTAATTCTTCCAAATTTTAATTATATCAATCGGGTCTCTAACAAACAGGGCACGTGTCACTTCACAGCTGTTGTTGCACGTTGAAAAGCTTTTAATAACGTGTGTTTTTTTTTATTACAGTGGAACCCCCATTTTAAGACCTTTCAAAAATCTGAGAAATTCAGTCTTAAAAAGGAGGGAGTCTAAATTATCTTTGAATGGGGGTATATTTATGGGGGTAAGTAATAGGCTTGATCAAAACAGTGTGGTCTGTACGAATGAATTTTAGACAATGCTTATATACACTAAAGCACCATTTGCTATGCTGAACATGTTTAGAAAAATGTAAATTGCTACACTTGAAGTTTCACAAGGCTTGGCAGGTCTGTTTTAGTTGTATTCAGTACAAACAACAAAAGAGGAAGAGAGAGAGAGAGAGAGAGAGAGAGAGAGAGAGAGAGAGAGAGAGAGAGAGAGAGAGAGAGAGGAAGACTGAGAGAAAGAGAGAGAGAGAGAGAGAGAGAGAGAGAGAGAGAGAGAGAGAGAGAGAGAGAGAGAGAGAGAAGCTGCAGATGAAATTGTTATACAGTAGATTTATCATTTGCAGAAGAGCCTGAATATTTCTCCTTATTTTATTTCAAATGTTCTGTTCAAACAAAAAAGAAAAAGATTAAAAAAACACATGTACATGAAATTGTTATGCAGTTTATTTAGAATAAGCAGAAGAGAGTGCATATTTCTCACTCTTCATCAAAAAAATAAGTGTGAAGACATGTCACTGATTCAGTATTTTATCTGAGTAAACATCAGAACTTTGTTAAGCCTTTTTCATCTGAGTGATTACCAAATCTGCCTTGAGTGTCTTACTGTTGCTGATTGGGTTGAATATATTGACTCTTCTACCCGTAATGGATGACCCCGCAATGAGCATTCCCACAATTGGTGATTGAAAGCTTCTTCTGTTCAGAACGGGTGATGTCATTGGCAGTCAAATGATGATTTGCTACCATATCTTCAAAATGACTGGAAACTTGATGTACGTGTTGAAAATCGGTCTGAAGAAGAACCTGAAACGTGCTTTGACTAACAGTGTGGGCAAATTTTCACCTGATTACAAAAAGCACGGCTTTACATGAGATCAAATTAGCATTCTCCGTTCAACAGGGGAGATAATTGTCATCACCCATTAAGGTAATACCCATTGCAGAGTTATTCCTCGTGGGTGTCATAGTCAGTCCCATCAGCATTACTGTTTCAGAAACCTTTTCTCCTTGATAATGTGTTAAGATCATTTTGAGGCATACAGTTCTTCTTCTATATATATGTGATGGTTTCCCTGCTGTGTTAACACTTCATAGATCTCAGTTTGTGGTGTTCAGTGCATATATGTGAGTGTACTTATTGATATATACTATATTTATACACATATATATTTTATAATCAGTGTTCGATGATAATGATTATGCACGGAATTAATGTGTTGGACAACTAGAGAGTGTTTGTTCCTGTTGTGTTTGTAACATTTTGTGATGTGTACATGTATTTCTGTGTGCAATTCATTCCTATCTTGTAAGGTTTTGTGTATGTGTGGTGGGGGGGGGGGGGGGGGAGGTCTGACTTCCACCCATAATTGGTGGCCCCACAGTGGGCAATCCCATAATTGGCAACGCTAAGTGAATCCCATACATAACAGGCGATGCTTGCTCTAGTGTTCTCTGGTTTGATATCACTTTCTCCAACCAACCGGGTTTTTTTTCGCACTCTGAGTGAGTGAGTTTCATCATTATAAAAACTCATTTACCCTTAATTTGTTTCATAAAACTTTTTTTTAAGGATAAAGTTGCAAATGAATAAGGAATCACAAAACTGGCGTTACCAATTGTGTGTTACAGTGGCTTTGGTGTCACCATTTTGAGGTTGAATTTGATCCCATCAGCATAAGACAGTAAGTGCATCTTGTAATGTGTTTTGCTCAACATGTTTAAATACTGTACAATCGTGTCTTTTGCACCAATGCTGAATCCCATTCCTGTCTGTTTATTTCATTTATTTGATTATTTCTATTTGTTTTCCGTTGTGATATCTTTACACTGTTTTTTGCTCAGAGATGTTAGAGTTTTTGTTTTTTTGACTCTGTGATGCACCAAGTTTTATTTCGTTTATCTCAAACTGCATTTGTGTTGAAACATTTTGTGTTTTATTGTTTTTGGATCTGTGTGAAAGCAATATTCTATGGTGTGGTAAGATGCTAGCTCTTCTTTGTGTGTGCAATCAAAGATTTCTTAGCATTCTTGAGCAGTTTTCTTGTAGTCTGTATTTAACACACACAAAAACTAGAAAGCAACAACAAACAACCGGAAATGCAGACAGACAAACAAACAATAGGAACAAATGATTTTTTAAAATGTATATGTTCTTGCACGAAATAGCATAAATGTAGATGTGCGAATACATTTTTAGACATTGCTACACTTAAACACCATTTGCTACTTTAAAAATGTCAAAACAATCTGAATTGTTACACTTTAGGCTTCACATTAGTGTTGGCAGGTCGGTACGTGACACCTATATGTCAATCTGTGAAATTGATCCAACAAGTAATTCCTACTCTGCATTGGAAACAGCCGAGCTGTTAATTTTTGGTACATGTCCAAGTTGTCTTCAGCGTTCGATGATGGTTGTGTATATTCGTAGGCTCGTGATGTTGACAAAGTGGGCTGTAATTACCAGTTCATCTTCTCTCGTTGCTATATCTTAGATACAGCATGCAGGAAAAAGATATCTTTGTGCTAGTTAATAACATATGATACTGATATAATACAGAGACTAGGGGTGACCTTGCAAGTGTTTTTCAACTACTGATATGACTAATTCACCACGATATAAGCCTCATATTGACTGACAAATATTGTTCTCGAAATTCTTTGTCAGTCACTAGACGTCCGAACTACATTCAGAAGAAAATGACAGAATTATTGAGTGATGCCATTATTCATGTCAGGAGGTCTCCTCAAACTTTGTTTCGTTTTTGCCGTCAGAGATTTCACTAGGGAAGAGAGGGTCAATAATTTAAGAGACGTCTTGGCTTGTTTATTCGGTGTTGTTTCTCTTTAAGTGAGATTTTATTTACTGATTGTACATGCAGCTCAAACAAAAACTAACATAGTAATTCGACTTTCACACAAAGTTACTACTCCTTTTCCCTTTAACTTTAATGTTCACAGGGGAAACGGTCAAACCTGTCTATAACAAGTCTACACAAGGGGCCAACCAAAAGTGGTCCTTGGAGACAGGTGGTTGTTATGGAAAGATGAACCATATAGGAAAAGGCTCGTTGCGGATCCTGTGGGGTGATCTTATTGGGAAGGTGGTGACGTAACCGAACGGTGGTCGCAAGGGCAGGATTGACTGTACATGTAGTAATATTTTACGATACAAATTGAATAAAGTCTTGTTTGAACTCGAATGAAGAATTTCACTGTCCGTTATTTGAGAAATGCACTATAGCAATCTTGTCTGTGCTGCAGTCCTGCGATTTTGCCCTTCAACGCTGAACCCTTGCCATCAGTTCTGTCTCTTACTCTTTGCCATAGACTTGTTGTTTGGTTCTTTCACATTATAGTCAGATTGTGTATACAGTGGAACCCCCCTGTAAAGACCCCCCAATTTAAGGCTCCCTCCCGTTTAAGACCTTGTTTTATCAGATTTACGACATCTGTAAATTTACCCCCATTTTAAAACTCCCTCCTTTTTAAGACCTGATTTTCTCAGATTTTTTGTGGTATTAAAAGAGGGGTTCCACTGTATTGCATCTTTGGGTATTTTTTATTCCAGCGTATATAACTACATGTATAACGTAAAAACTGATATTGACCTTACTATACCGTATATAGGGGGTACCCATATATATAGGTCTGATCAACACAGAGTGCAATACAGACCTCCCTGCAGGAGAATTGAATTTTGTGTGGATGTGTATGTGTGATATTGACTTTTATTATATGGAATGTTTCCTTTTTAGGTAGCGGAAGTTGTTTGTCATCAGATGTTTGTGTTGGAATTTGTTTAGCCTCACAAAATGTTTGATCATTAAAATTTGTACATTTCTTGATGTATTTTATCTATCTATCCATTTATTTGTTTATTTACAATACCATTTGAGCATGAACTTTTGGAAATATGAAAAAAAAGAACATTTGAAACAAACAACTTTACTAACACTGTCAAGGTCATTTCATGAAATATTTATGATATTTATTGCATGAATGGGATTTAAAGCTCTACATATCCAGCTCATTGCAAAACTCCATAGCTACATTGTTGATGATATTGATGATAAAATCGTTTATTTAATGTCACTGTAAAACATTGGCAACATATTCTTAGCTACATCATCAGAAGAGAGCTTAACCTTGTCTCTTCTGATGATGTTTTATAGGTTTTGTGCAAGTAACAAAGACTTTCAGTGACTAGCAAGTGGCATAAGCATTGTCACTTTTCTGTGTATATATAAACCACATAACAGACAATGAAGTCTGCTTGTATTGTATTGTATTATTGACTTAATTCATTATCCTCATGACAAGAAATCATTAGAAAAAAAAGTGAGTTGTGCACTTGTTTGATCACGATGGATAAGGGGGAAGCACTGTACAGTTTTGATTGTAATTGTATCCAAGTTCTTTTCTTGGTGATTATCATGCTTTAAAAGTATGGTTGTTTTACAGTGGAGCCTGTCTATAACAACCATCCAAGGGATCGACCAAAAGTGGTCGTTAAAGACAGATGGTGGCTATGGAAAAGTGAATTAAATAAAACAGACTGATGAGGGAACTTTTGGTGTGGGCAGATGTTTGCGATGGAGGGAAGGTTGTCACGATAGGTTTGACTGCATGTACTTGCAGATTAGAGAAAAAGGCACCCTTATGCAATCGGTTCACAGAACTTTGAAAGGCAAATACATGCAGGAAAATATTAGAGAATATCCTGTTTTTCGGTCATCTCTCGGCACAGTAGTGCACAATTCACTGTAGTCAGGCTAGGAGGTTTGACTCCTCCATAAAGAGTATCACTCTTACACCCTCGCACTGCAAATATGTACATTGATAATGCATAATAACATAAAAATACCAGCGTGTTTTTCCGCTTTAGTTGATATATGGGGAGACCGTTTTCTGTGGTTTATTCTCAGTTTTCTTCTACTTGAGCTAAGGCCTCCTTTTTTTTCTGTTCTAACCTTTTTTTTTTCTTCTTTTTTTTATCTGAAAATGTTGGAGCCCTTTGCTGTGAAAATGTGCAATGTGACAGAAAGTTAACTGTCGCCAAAATAAAAAGATAGAACATGATTTTAGCTTTGACATCATGTACATGTTATGTTTGTTTTGTCTGGTTTCTGATCTTTTGTCTATGTCTGTATCCATGTCTGTTTTTACTGTTGAATAAAAAGACATTTTCTTATATAGCCCTGTTCATGGACTGATGAAGTTTAACATGCAAACGCCAAGAAAAAAGACCTTGTGTCTGTACAAAGCAATGTACTTGTTTGAACAGTATTTGGTCTGTTTGCCTGTCTGTCTTTGTGTCTGTCGGTCTCTCTCTCAGACCAGTTTTCTCTTACGATTTCGCCGTATTTTGTACGCCAAGTTTCCAAGAATACGATGAATACGCAGGTTGATAAGAAAGTACATGTACGACGATTAAAATAAAATAAAAATGCGACGGACATTGTATTAGAATTCACGGCTAACAGTTTTACGTCGGTCACATGATTAACAAGCACCTCTACCTGGTAAGAAAATACACTCCATATTTTGAAAATTCACTAAGTCTCTGTGGAAAATACACCGACTCTTCCAATTAGGTAAACAGGTCTGCAGTCTCTCTCTCTCTCTCTCTCTCTCTCTCTCTCTTTCTCTCTCTCTCTCCATCTCTCTCTCTCTATTTCTCTCTCTCTCTCTTCCCCCCTATCTCTCTCTCTCCATCTCTCTCTCTCTTTCCCCCCTCTCTCTCTACCCCCCCCCCCCTCCCACACTCTCCGTGTCTGAGGCCTGTCTCTTCTCCGTCACTTTTTATATTTAGTCAAGTTTTGACTAAATATTTTAACATCGAGGGGGAATCGAAACGAGGGTCGTGGTGTATGTGCGTGTGTGTGTGTCTGTGTGTGTCTGTGTGTCTGTGTAGAGCGATTGAGACTAAACTACTGGACCGATCTTTATGAAATTTGACATGAGAGTTCCTGGGTATGAAATCCCCGAACGTTTTTTTCATTTTTTTGATAAATGTCTTTGATGACGTCATATCCGGCTTTTCGTGAAAGTTGAGGCGGCACTGTCACGCCCTCATTTTTCAACCAAATTGGTTGAAATTTTGGTCAAGTAATCTTCGACGAAGCCCGGACTTTGGTATTGCATTTCAGCTTGGTGGCTTAAAAATTAATAAATGACTTTGGTCATTAAAAATCTGAAAATTGTAAAAAAAAATAAAAATTTATAAAACGATCCAAATTTACGTTTATCTTATTCTCCATCATTTGCTGATTCCAAAAACATATAAATATGTTATATTCGGATTAAAAACAAGCTCTGAAAATTAAATATATATATATAAAAATTATTATCAAAATTAAATTGTCCAAATCAATTTAAAAACACTTTCATCTTATTCCTTGTCGGTTCCTGATTCCAAAAACATATAGATATGATATGTTTGGATTAAAAACACGCTCAGAAAGTTAAAACAAAGAGAGGTACAGAAAAGCGTGCTATCTTTCTTAGCGCAACTACTACCCCGCTCTTCTTGTCAATTTCACTGCCTTTGCCATGAGCGGTGGACTGACGATGCTACGAGTATACGGTCTTGCTGAAAAATGGCATTGCGTTCAGTTTCATTCTGTGAGTTCGACAGCTACTTGACTAAATATTGTATTTTCGCCTTACGCGACTTGTTTCTTCTTTCAACTAAGTTTTGTTTAAAATTCTGTTATAAACAAGGCCACATCTTCTGCTTTTGTGTCATCTGTGAAAATGTTAGAAGTTTATTCATTAATTGCAATATATGTTAATCTTATTGTATGTCTAGCCAATCGGATATCTAGTCTGTGTAACGGCACTTGTTTGGAAAACCCCGTCCGTTTGTGGATCAGAATTATTCCTCCTACATGTATATTACATTATATATTATCCGTATACATGTCTGTTTTTACGGTTATGTATGTATAATCTGGATACGTATCGTTTTTTTAATAAAAATAATAAAAGATCGTCATCCAATATTCTGTCTTTATCTTTTTTGTCTTGTGTTGTTGTTTTTCGTAAGAGAGAGAGATAGAGGGGGGAGAGAGATAGAGGGGGAGAGAGAGAGAGATAGAGGGGGGAGAAAGAGAGAGCGATAGAGGGGGGAGAGAGAGAGAGATATATATGTAGTTGTTTTGTGACTGTTCGAAGTGTAGGTGTGTGCTCGGATTGTTTTTTTATGGCTGTATATATCGTTTTTTCCAATGTTCCTATTTTCCGTGAAAGAGAAAGTGTATGCACCTATTTTGTTGAAAGGCATTCAGGGTTCCTAGAATTTGTAATCGTGTTTAAAAATTTATTTTTTTTATTTTAGGGTATGTAGATGCGTGTATTTCTCATGTTGCACGCACATACACACACACACACAAACATACATACACGCACGCACACACACACACACACATACACACACGCACGCACACACACACACATTGAGCTCTCTCTCTCTCTCTCTCTCTCTCTCTCTCTCTCTCTCTCTCTCTCTCTCTCTCTCTTTGTAATGTTTCCGAGACGAAACTGCCACAACACTTTAAAAGAGAAATTAGTATTGTGTTATTTCCGAGAGGCTGATTCATCTCTACTTCCCAGTATCATTGGGCGAAATTCCACTTATTTCAAGAACTGACTATCAACTCTTCAAGCAAGTGCCTGTGCAAACACAAACACGTACTGATGCGAAGTTTGATATCGAACAGAGAAACTATGCAGACTATGCGTGTCAATCTATTTTTAGTGCCACAGTCAGGAAAATCCTGCAGCTAAAATTAACGGCATACGGTCATACCGTCACTGACTGAGTGTCGCACAGTAAAGTTGACTTTGCCGGAAGAAAACAGCCAGTCGACACAAACATCCTGAACAGAAGTGATCATAAATTGGTGGCCGGGGATAGACGGGAGAGACATTTGTGAATTTCTTGGCTGACCGAAATTTTGGTTGACATTTCTCACCGTTTAACTGCACACATATATATACAGGTAAGCTTAATAGTAACGCCTGGAGTCGATCACGATGTGGTTTTCACTGTCATACTGACCTGTTCAACTGGTAATACTTTTCGAGTCTACTGTATGTAAATCTTGGTTGTACTTTATGTTAATCCTCACACACTTGTAGCTTGTTGTTTATTACGTTTTTGCTCTGACTGACACTGACAGGCTGTTCAACTGGTGTAGTCATTGTCCAGTCTACTTTCTTTCTTTCTTTATTTGGTGTTTAACGTCGTTTTCAACCACGAAGGTTATATCGCGACGGGGAAAGGGGGGAGATGGGATAGAGCCACTTGTCAATTGTTTCTTGTTCACAAAAGCACTAATCAAACATTAATTTTGCTCCAGGGGCTTGCAACGTAGTACAATATATTACCTTACTGGGAGAATGCAAGTTTCCAGTACAAAGGACTTAACATTTCTTACATACTGCATGACTAAACTCTTTGCAAAAATTGACTATATTCTATACAAAAAACACTTAACAAGGGTAAAAGGAGAAACAGAATCCGTTAGTCGCCTCTTACGACATGCTGGGAGCATCGGGTAAATTCTTCCCCCTAACCCGCGGGGAGGGGGTCCAGTCTACGGCTCGTCTATATTTTCGTTGGAACTGAAGTAATGTTAATCTCAGTCATACTTATCTTATTCATGTAGTTGTTAATTTGATACGAGTTCAGATAGTAGAATTTCCAGTCTATCGTCTGTCATAGATGTAATTGTCTGAAGTTATCTTAATTCATACACACAGTAGGCCCTATGGCCGGGTTTACTGCGTAGTATCCGAAAAGTTTTGTTATCAGTCTCTCAGCTTGTCCCGATTCTACCGTCTCTTTCCGTCGGAAGTTATCTAAAGGCCCGGTCACACAGCCCAAAAGTCGCGTAAACGCATGAATCACTGACGCACGAAATTCGATCCTTACGCTATACATGCGCGATTTGCGCATTTCATCAGTTTGTCTGACGTAGAACCTCCGTAGTTGTCCGCCGATGTTCGTCGGATCGGCGCTTTACGCGATTCCAGGTTTTGAGCAGCTCAAAACTCGGCTTCGCGTAAGAGTTTACGCAGTATTGCGCTGTTTTACGTAATTTCTGCGTAGTTTGCGTAGTTCTTACGCGAACAATGCGCGAAATGTGCGTGGAATATCAGTGATCGTTCGCGAAAATGTTGCCGCTATCGCGTTCATCGACGACTTTCCACTGACGATTAGCAAACATATGACGCATGTTTCGCGCTTGTAACACCTACGTATCACTGAAAATCACTGACATTTTTTTTATTGGCGTATCATGTATCTCTAAACGAACACGTAAATATATAAGCGCATGTAATACTTATGAAATAGGGGAAGGGCTCCTAATATGGACCGGCTCCTAATATTTACCACCTCCTGTTCTGACAAAGTAACGGCGCTAGAGCGCTCAAAACAATATCATTGGCTGTATTCACCCTCTCTGGATAACTTTCACATGTCAAAACAGTTGCAGAAACACAAACCTCAAAACCGTTAGTCTTTTTTTCTTTTTTTCACTTTTGGCAGGGTTCACTCTAAATTTGCCGCCTAAAACGGACTCTATTCTGTCTACAGTCAAAGCTTTTATCACACAAAAATTGCTATATATGACAGCTAAGACCGTATTTGTTACATTTTAGCAGTGTTGACCCCGAGTTTCTACTGCAAACAAAAAATAATTGCAAAATCTCAAAGTATGTGTGAGTCCCCTAATATGGACCACCTTCAACAAATCGAAGAAAATAAAAGCTAAATGCTATTTTTATTAATTAATTCAGAAGCTTTCTGGAAATAACCTATAACTAGCCTTCGAGATTTAACAAAAATATCACAAATAGTCTTCTTTTCGTGGAAGTTGATAATTTCACTTATTTTCACTCTGTTTTTGATAAGCTTCTTTAGTTTCCTGGTGTGCTTCAAATAATGCTCTCATCAACCCGAAATAGATAAATCTAAAGCATATTTTGATTAGTCTGACTTGCAAACTAAGTTGTATCATGTTATTTTGAAGTATAGGGGGCTATTTACAGTGATTCGTGAAGGCCGCTTCACTGGTCCATATTAGGCGCCCAGGCTCCTAATATGGACCATTTGTGTTTTTTTCTGTGTTCAATTTTTCCTGAATATTTATCAAAGCTATTTCACTCTAATTAGGCCTAACGGCTATGCAAACACAAAATGAAACTTCTTCGCAAAAAAACAAGCTAGTTATCAGCGTGAAACAAAAAGTGGTCCATATTAGGAGCCCTTCCCCTACTGATGAATCACTGCACACATATACAGGTAACCCGTCGCGATATAACCTTCGTGGTTGAAAACGACGTTAAACACCAAATGAAGAAGAAGAATATACAGGTAAGCTTAATACGCCTGGAGTCGATCACTATGTGGTTTTCACTGTCATACTGACCTGTTCAACTGGTAATACTTTTCGAGTCTACTGTAAATCTTGGTTGTACTTTATGTTAATCCCCACACACTTGTAGCTTGTTGTTTATTACGATGTATTCGTGTTGCCGGTGGTATTTTTCACAAGGGGCGTGTATGCTTGGTTGTAGACGGTCAAAGCAGAACCGCCTCTACTGATACTAGACTATAATATACCCACTATAGGGCTTTGCTTCTACTATTACTGTAGAACTATGCTCCATAATTGACTAAACAGGCTGTTATCGAAGTACCGTCCCTTATAACATTCTCCTGTTTGGAGATGGTTACGCGGAATAGTAGGCCCCTACTTCGATTGAGTTTTAAGTTGTCATGATCACACGGTAGTGCAAGTTAAGTAAGGCTCAACATTCATTCATTCATTCATCATTCAATGCCCGTCACTCCTGTCAGGGTATGGGCCGCCAACAACAGCTCTCCAGAGTCCTCTGTCCTGGGCCATCTTTTCTATCTGACTCCAGGTGTAGCCCATCTTTCTGGTGTCGGCCTCCAGGTCGCGTCGCCAGGTGTTTCTTGGACGGCCTCTCTTTCGCTTGCCCTGGGGATTCCACCTCAGCGCTTGTCTGGTGATGTTGGTTGATGGTTTGCGGAGGGTGTGTCCAATCCATCCCCATCTCCTTTTCCTGATTAGTTCTTCTGCAGGAAGTTGGCAGGTCCTTTCCCAAAGGTCGGCATTACTGAAATCCAATAGTCAGTTTCGGTTTTGTTTCGACTGATTGACCTTTAAATACGGATACCAATGTGCAGAACTACGAACTTGAGTTAATTGTTAAGGCCTTCAGTTATTGTTCTTGTTTGTTTGTTTGTTCGATCGGTGTTTTGTGTGTGTGTGTGTGTGTTTTATTAGTAGATATTCTTCTTTTAACGTTTAGTCGTCCACACGCTGTTTATCCTCCTCAGAGACGCGCAAGATGGAAACGGCACAAAACATGACCCAGCCACCCTTGGCAAAACACGACAGTCGTCTGCTGGACCTGGCTTTCGCTATGGACACTACAGGTTACACTTTTCATTCGTATTGATTCAGCTTCTCTGTTTGTCTTGCTTTTGTGTGTGTTTCCATTTCGTTTTATTTTGAGGATGTTTTGTGTGTTACCTTCTGCTACTAGAATAACCTTTTGTGTGTGAATATGCTGTATATTGGATATAAATGTAAATGGATTGTGTTCTTTTAGGGGTCTTGTGATGCCTTCATGTGAATATATTATAAGCGTTGAAGAGAGAGAGAGAGAGAGAGAGAGAGAGAGAGAGAGAGAGAGAGAGAGAGAAAGAGAGAGAGAGAGACGGACGGACGGACGGACGGACGGACGGACGGACGGACGGACGGACGGACGGACGGACAGAGACTTGATTGAGTGTGTGTGTGTGGGTGTGTGTGTGTGTGTGTGTGTGTGTGTGTGTGTGTGTGTGTACATTCTTGTTTGATGAACGTTATTAGTCTTCAATTCCTCAGGATTTTGACGTCGACAGTCTTTCCGTTTTGGACTTGTGATTGACAGCATTCTGTCTGAAACCAAACAGGTAGCATGGGATCCTACATCAATTCCGCACGCGACAACATTCGCCGCATCGTGGAAGACATCGTGGCCAAGGAGAGCAGCGATGTGCGACTCGCTCTCGTCGAGTACAGGGACCACCCGCCTCAAGACCGCTCCTACGTCACCCAGAAACACGACTTCACACCCCGGGTGGGCGAGATGAAGAAGTGGCTGGACCAGTCTCGGGCCGACGGTGGCGGGGACGCTCCTGAGGCCGTGGCTGATGCCTTGTATGATGTGAGTTGTGTTTATGTGGAAAGGGTTATGAAGACTGAATAGATATTCACATACGCAGTGCTGTTCACAGACTTAGGACAATTGGATTTAGATTGAACATGTGTGTAGGTCCAAATGCACTGGCTGCAATACCATTGTTATGACACCTCACTTCCTACATGTCAAACATAATTATCAGACTGGCTGCTGCTTTTATTTGGCAAATACATGGAAATAGAGCCTACGTATGCAGATACAGATCTAGACCTTGATGTTTGGGTTTGAGCATGCTTCACAGCACTCAAAATGCAGTCCGTTCAGTTTTATTTCGTGAGCTCGACAGCTTGACTAAATGTAGTAATTTTACCTTAGGCGACTTTTTTGGTTTTTTTTACATTCAGTCAAGTAATGACTGAAAGTTTTAACGAGGGCGGAGAGCGAGGTTTGTCTCCCGGTGTGTGTGTGTGTGTGTGTGCGTGCGTGTGCGTGTGTGCGTGCTTGCCCTGCGTGCGTGAGTGCGTGTATGTATGTATGTGTGTGTGTGTGTGTGTTTGTGCGTCCGTGAGTGCGTGCATGCGTGTGTGTGACACTGCCGGGGAAATGGGAACACGCACACAGCACCTTGACCAGTCAAAAATATTAACTACGCAGTAATGACATCACTCTGAAAAGCTGTTGTCGTTTTGGTTGGGTTGTTCGTTTGGACCACGTAACACGCTAGTTTAGAATGATGACTGCCCAAAACACCAAGAGGAAACAATCAAGACAGGCCTCTTCAACCGTTACTTTCATCTTATATCTGATATCGCAAATGAGGTTTTTACGCATGAAGCCTTTGCACGTGATACGTTTTTTGTATGATATCGATAGGGAAAAGACTGTCTAATTAGTTATAAGCACATGTATTCTAGATGTCACTTGCTCACACAGCCGAACTTCCCATTGCAACCATCTCCTGTGACACATTGCTGCCGTGTCACGGTTGGTGGGGTATGAACAGCTACATAAAAGGACATACCCCCCCCCCTCCTCCTCCTCCGCTCCCCATTTTGAGGCCTCCAAAAAGTAACGAAACAATTAAAATAAAATCGGATTTAAAAAAGAGAGAGTGTTAAAATGGAGGTTAATTTACAGAGGTTATAAACAAAAAATCTGGAGAAAAAAAGCAAAGTCTCAAAACAGGGGAAGTTTTAAATCGAGAGGTTCTTTAAAATGGGGAGTGGAGGGGAGGAAGGTATCCACTGTGTCGAGAAATAAGATGGCTATAACTCCCTAATCCCGGGGCAGTGGGGAGGGGGGGGGGGGGGGCGTCCACTGTATTGAGTTGTTTGTTTCGTTCATGGGCTGAAACTCCCAAGGCTTTTTACCTGTATGACCGTTTTTACCCCGCCATTTAAGCAGCCATACGCCGCTTTCGGGGGAGCTGTATTGAGTGATGCGATCACTATAACTATGACTCCATTTCCTTCCAACAGGTGCTGAACTTATCATGGCGCAAAGAGGCCACCAAGATCTGTGTGTTGATCTCTGACGCCCCACCCCACGGCTTGCAGCCCAGCGGAGACGGCTTTCCCAACGGCTGTCCGGCCGGCCATGACCCTATGAACATTGCCCGGCAGCTGGCGGAAAATTCGGTCACTCTCTACGTGGCTGGCTGCGAACCCGCTCTCATCCACTACAAGGTAGGGGGAACTAGCTGTTCAACTCGTCCACTGATTGGTCATAGTTTAGAAGACGTAAAAGTCCCCCGAAATCGGCGTATGGCTGCCTAAATGGCATGGTAAAAAAGGTCATACACGAGTAAAAACCTACTCGTGCAAAAAACATGAGTGTACATGGGAGTTTCAGCCCATGAACGAAGAAGAAGAAGAGGAAACTAAGACAGGCAGAGCTAGAGCGATCTTAACACGATCTAGGAAACAAATGGGTCTAAGCGCTCTGAATTTAGTCAACGACAGTAATTGTGTCACTAGGGAAGAAACCGCCCTGATAATTATGGCCCTTCGTGGTCGGCTGGGCGTTAAGCAAGCAAACAAACAAACAAACAAACAAACTAGGGAAGAACTGATTACATGTGTATGTTCAAACCTGAAATGGAAATCATAGGAGTCCTAAACCTGAAAATACAGTGCTGAAAGTTTTGAAACAGAGGGAGTCTAAGCGGAAATCAATTTTTGAACCTTTTCCCAAAACCGGAAATCAGGAATAATCCAGAAAATGAGAACCGTGGGGTCACTGACAGTTTGTTGCCTCCACTTTCAGTACTTACTTCCCCTTGGTTTAAACAAAATTGTATTCAGAATTTCTTCGCATGTAACAATTTCAAAACATACAGCCAGGCCACGCACTCAAGTAAATGCTGATACTACGTGGCCAGAACAATACTAAATTACACACATTTTCATAATGGTGGACATTACACAAATAAACCAGAAGAACAAATTGAAAGAATGGGGTAATTGAAAGAAATGGGTACTTCCCTCCCTTTGCTTCTTCGATCTTGTTGACAAGTGTCATTTTGCAAGAGGGATGTATTTATGCGGCACA